>NC_043020.1:7195455-7197955 GCF_006345805.1 Octopus sinensis
GCTTTTACTTGGTGCCACACAGGCGCTTTTACATGGTGCTGTATGGGCCCTTTTAATGTGACGCTACATGGGCACTTTTACATGGTGCTGTATGGGCCCTTTTATGTGACGCTACATGGGCACTTTTACATGGTGCTGTATGGGCCCTTCTATGTGACGCTACATGGTGCTGTATGGGCCCTTTTATGTGACGCTACATGGGCACTTTTACATGGTGCTGTATGGGCCCTTTTATGTGACGCTACATGGGCACTTTTACATGGTGCTGTATGGGCCCTTCTATGTGACGCTACATGGGCACTTTTACATGGTGCTGTATGGGCCCTTTTATGTGACACTACATGGGCACTTTTACATGGTGCTGTATGGGCCCTTTTATGTGACGCTACATGGGCACTTTTACATGGTGCTGTATGGGCCCTTCTATGTGACGCTACATGGGCACTTTTACATGGTGCTGTATGGGCCCTTTTATGTGACGCTACATGGGCACTTTTACATGGTGCTGTATGGGCCCTTCTATATGACGCTACATGGGCACTTTTACATGGTGCTGTATGGGCCCTTTTCTGTGACGCTGCATGGGCACTTTTACATGGTGCTGTATGGGCCCTTCTATGTGACGCTACATGGGCACTTTTACATGGTGCTGTATGGGCCCTTTTATGTGACGCTGCACGGGCACTTTTACATGACGCCACCACAAGTGCTTTACTCCACCTGAAGGATCAGTCTTAGCACTTCTGCTGCAGGGCATGGGTTTCTTGAGTAAGGCCAGGCACCAGGTGTCTCAGTCCCTTCTCATCTTACCTGAAAGCTTCAGCTTCCTGGGGCCTTTCTTCAGTACCTCATCCCATGTCTTCTAGGGTTTCCCCACTTCCACATATTCCATCCGCTTTCAGAGATCAGTACATCACATGACCAAACCAGTGCAGTCTTCTCTTCTTGCGCACAGCAACCAATTCCTTCCATGCCGAATTTCTCTCTCAAAACACTTGCACCCTGTCAAACATGTACACTTACATTACACACCCAGCAGAGCATACTGTCCTCATTCCTTTCAAACCTTCGCTTGCCCTCTGCATTCAGGGCCCATGTCCCACTATCATGTAGAATTGCTGTCTACTCTTTTACTTGTTTCAGTCATTTGACTGTGGCCATGCTGGAGCACCGCCTTTAGTCAAGCAAATCGACCCCAGGAATTATTCTTTGTAAGCCTAGTATTTATTCGATCGGTCTCTTTTGCCGAACCGCTAAGTTACGGGGATGTAAACACACCAGCATCGGTTGTCATGCAATGTTGGGGGGACAAATACAGACACACAAACATATACACACACATACATATATATATATATACATATATATATACATATATACAATGGGCTTCTTTCAGTTTCCGTCTACCAAATCCACTCACAAGGCTTCGGTCGGTCCGAGGCTATAGTAGAAGACACTTGCCCAAGGTGCCACGCAATAGGACTGAACCCAGAGCCATGTGGTTGATAGTATCTTTTACTTGTTTCAGTCATTAGACTGCAGCCATGCTGGGGCACTACTCTGAAGAATTTTCAGTCAAATGTAACAACCCCAGTATTTACTTTTTATTATATCAGTCTCCTTTGATGAACCGCTAAGTTACAGGGACATAAACATACCAGTCCCAGTTGTCAGGTGGGAGAGGGGGACAAGCACAGACACAAAGACACATACACATAGATAAATATATGCATCTATACGGCAGGCTTCATTCAGTTTCTGTCTACCAAATCTACTCACAAGGCTTTGGTCGGCCCGAGGCTATAGCAGAAGACACTTGCCCAAGGTGCCACGCAGTGGGACTGAACCTGGAACCATGTAGTTGGGAAGCAAGACACACACACACACAAACACTCACATACAGAGACAGACTGTGAGTGCTGTAAGATTTAAGATTTTCTATTATTAAACATTACTCTACATTACTCATGCAAGAAGTGTGTGTGTATGTATATATATACACGTGTATACATACACATACACGTATGTATGTTTGGATGCACGTAGACAGGGTTAGGCACAAAAACTGAGACCATTTTTGTAACATTATATCTTAATAAGTATCACAAATTAAGAGCTAATTACTTTGTATATTAGATGCTTAAGAAATTAAATTTTAAATGTTTCATTCCAGATTGCAATAGATTGTAGAAGAATTACGAAATGATTGCAAAAAAATATAGTAGTTGAAATAAACCATGTCAGGTGTTAGTTCTTGTGACACCGTTGCCCATACAGGGTATCCAATGGCAGCAATTTACCAAATTCTAATCAGGCTTAATCCTCCTCTTGCCGTATTTCTATTGGAATATATTTCAATTAATTTTGAAAATAATGAAGAATTCACTAAAATAAATTTGTCATTATTGAGCCAGGGTGTGGAACATAAATTAACAAAATTTTGATAGATTTTGATTTAGTTCACTTTAGCCCTTTTCTTACCATATTTGTGACAAAACAC
>NC_043020.1:7202955-7217955 GCF_006345805.1 Octopus sinensis
ATAAATTTTAATTTTCTTAGAAATTTTACATGTTTCGGTTCTTCTTGAAAAAACGAGCCTTATCAAAAATATTTAAAAAAGTTAAGTGTAATAAAAAAGTTCATAATTGTTTCTTACTAGTCTCAACAGAATCCACGTGGTGGTTTGTTTTTTTTTGTGGGGAGGAAGTATAATAGCTGTCTTATGTGTTGACTAAAGTTGGGGCCTCAATTATGAACTTTTTTTATTACACTTAACTTTTTAAAATATTTTTGATAAAGTTCGATTTTTCAAGAAGAACCGAAACATGTGAAATTTCTAAGAAAATTAAAATTTATCGTATATAGTGGCATTTTCAAACTTCTTTTTTTATAAATAAATATATATATAGCGGTTGGCATTAGGAAGGGCATCCGACAGTAGAAACAATGCCACAACAAACATTTGGTTTCTGGATAGCTAGCTCCCTCTAACCAACTCCATGTCATACCATCCAACCCATGCCAGCATGGAAAGCATATTGCTCTACCTTCAGTAATTGAGTACTGTTTTCTTCCACCTTATTTTGCGTTTATGTGCTTACTCATGTATGTATATATTCTTTTATTCTTTTACTTGTTTCAGTCATTTGATTGCGGCCATGCTAGAGCACTGTCTTGAGTCGAACAAATCGACCCCAGGACTTATTTTTTGTAAGCCTAGTACTTATTCTATGGGTCTCTTTTGCCAAACTGCTAAGTTACAAGGGATGTAAACACACCAACATCAGTTGTCAAGTGATGGTGGTGGGTAAACAAACTCTGAAAAACACATACACACACACACACATGTGTTTGTATGTATATATATATATATATATATATATATATATATATATATATACATATAAGGGGTGAAATATAATTAATTTAATAAAATTAATAAATTTCACCTAGTAGTTTTTTCGGTCCTTACCGAATATGGTATAATATATATATATATATATATATATTATATATATATATATATATATATATATATGATAAGCTTCTTTCAGTTTCCCTCTACCAGATCCCTCACAAGGCTCAAGGCTATTGCAGAAGACACTTGACCAAGCTGCTATGCAGTGGGACTGAACCTGGAACCATGTGGTTGGGAAGCAAGCTACTTACCACATACATATATATATATATTTTTTTTTTTTTTCCTGAGCGCCTAATAATAATAATACTGTAATTGTTCCACGTGTTGTTGTTTTTTCTGTTTTCCCGTTTGGATTAACCTTATATATATATATATATATATTTCTTTATTGCCCACAAGGGGCTAAACACAGGGGACAAACAAGGACAGACACACAGATTAAGTCGATTACATTGACCCCAGTGCATAACTGGTGCTTAATTTATCAACCCCGAAAGGATGAAAGGCAAAGTCGACCTCGGCGGAATTTGAAACCAGAACGTAACGGCAGACAAAATACAGCTAAGCATTTCGCCCGGCGTGCTAACATTTCTGCCAGCTTGCTCACACACACATATATATATATAGGCACAGGTAAAGAACAGTCAGGCACCACTGAGTGGGAATATTGGATAGAATGCCTTGCAGTACATGTTATGGGCCTCTAGAGGAGGCACATGGCTTAGTGGTTAGGGTGTTGGACTCATGACTGTAAGGTTGTGGTTTCAATTCCTAGACCAGGCAATGTCTTGTGTTCTTGAGCAAAACACTTCATTTCACATTGTTCCAGTCCACCCAGGTGGCAAAACCGAGTAATCCTTCGACGGACCAGCATCCCATCCAGGTGGGGAATATATTACCACAAAACCGGGAAACTGGCCCTTGTAAGTCAGTATGAATCAAGAAAGTAACTTTACCTCTATGCTCTGAGTTCAAATACTGGCATGGCCAACTTTGCTTTTCGTCCTCTAAGAATCAGGGCCAGTTCTGCACTGGAGTTGATTTCTCTCTTTCCTTCTGTGTATCATTCTCTTTCCTTCTGTGAAAGAATTTGGCTGTGGTCAGACCTGGAGAAAGAGGGTTTCGGTTAAGTCTGAAAATGCCTAAGACATGTCTTATGTCAAGGCAGTAACCACATGACTTCATTAGAGCTCAGGTGGCTGAGTACTCCACAGACCCATGTGCCCTTAATGTGACAAGGCTGGCCCTTTTGAATCATAGGTACTACTCATTTTTGCCTGCTGAGTGTACTGGAGCAACGTGAAAATAAAGTGTCTTGCTCAAGGACACAATGCACTGCAAGGAATTGAACTCATGGCCATACAATCATGAGCGGAATGCCCTAACCACTAAGCCACATGCTTTCCTTAAATGTGTGTGTGTGTTTTCAAAGGATCAAGACCCCTTCAGTCATGACCATGGGATTGCACCTAGAAAGTTCCCCTGTGAGGTACAAGTGCAGGTAAGGTTGTTTACGGGAGACCAGCAGTTGTCCATGCATACCAGCCACCCCCTCTCCATGCCACTGAGGTTATCCACGGGAAAGGCAAAGGGGCCAATACAGCTTGGCATCAGTGACATTGCAACTCATTTCTACAGATGAGGGAAATGGAGCAACATGGAATAAAGTGTCTTGCTCAAGAACACAACACACAGCCCAGTCCAGGAATCGAACTCACTACCACATGGCTGCAAGCCCGATGCTCTAACCACTCACCACAGGGCATAGAGGTAAAGTAACCTTCTTGAGTCATACTGACTTATAAGGGCCAGTTTCCCGGTTTTGTGGCATATATATTCCCCACCTGGATGGGATGCTGGTCCATCGAAGGATTACTCGTTTTTGCCACCTGGGTGGACTGGAACAATGTGAAATGAAGTGTTTTGCTCAAGAACACAAGACATTGCCTGGTCCAGGAATTGAAACCACAATCTTACAGTCATGAGTCCAACACCCTAACCACTAAGCCATGCACCTTCACATATATATATATATATATATATAGGGCGGCGAGCTGGCAGAATCGTTAGCGCACCGGCCGAAATGCGTAGCCGTATTTCGTCTGCCGTTACATTCTGAGTTCAAATTCCGCCAAGATCGACTTTGCCTTTCATCTTTTCGGGGTCGATAAATTAAGTACCAGTTATGCACTGGGGTCGATGCAATCGACTTAATCCGTTTGTCTGTCCTTGTTTGTCCCCTCTGTGTTTAGCACCTTGTGGGTAGTAAAGAAATATATATATATATATATAGTAATGTGAACTGCAGGAAACCTAACTGATATTTTTAAACTTTATGTAAAATACACGAGTTCCAACAAGCCTTTTCCGCAAGCCAATTGGTGCAGAACCTTTGGCATGTTTCCTCGTTATTAGCAGCAAATGTGCTGTGTCTTCTAGCATACTCTTAAATCACCCCCACACATATATATATATATACACACACACAAACATACAATTATACATTCATTGTATAACTCTTACTTTATAACTTTTTTCCCTTCTTTGACGGTCAGCACAAAAAAATTATGAACATCCCTTGCACTTTTATATTTGATTTCATCTTTTATTATTGATTTTATATTTATATATAATATAATATAATGTACGTGTATGTATGTATCTATGTATATATATATATATATATATATATATACTTTATTTAAATAAAGCATATTACTCTACCTCTGGTATTTGAGTACTCTTTTTTCCACCTTGTTTCACATTTATGTGCTTACTCCGGTATATATATATATATATATATATATATATATATATATATATATATATATATAGATATAGATATATATAGATATATAGATATATATATATAGATATATAGATATATATATATAGATATATATATATATATATATATATATATATGTAGATATACATATAGATAGATTGATAGATAGATACATATATACATGCATACACACGCATGCACACATTGCTGATTCTGTTTCATGCTTCTGTCTTAAATTTCTTACAACGCTTAAGTTTGATATAAGAGAGACACTCCAGGCAGTCTGCAGTATTTGGGAGAGAACCCAGATGGTGTGGGATATTACCAACAGATGATACGCTAGAAGGTGGTAAAATAAGACGTTTGTGAAATATCACAATATCGACTCAGGTGTGGTATAACCAAGGCAGCATGAAATCAGAAGATTTGCTATGACAGATAATAAACACTATACTATCATGTGATAGTATGATGTCAGATCAAAAAGTATCAGGAATGGTGCTATCATCGTCAACATCGTTTAGTGTCCGCTTTCCATGCTGGCATGGGTTGGACGGTTCAACTGGGGTCTGGGAAGCCAGAAGGCTGCACCAGGCCCAGTCTGATCTGGCAATGTTTCTACAGCTGGATGCCCTTCCGAACGCCAACCACTCCATGAGTGTAGTGGGTGCTTTTTACATGCCACTGGCACAAGTGCCAGACGAGGCGGACAAACGGCCACGATCGGATGGTGCTTTTTACATGCCACCGGCACAAAAGGAAAAATACCACAACACATACCAATTCAGCATTAAATGCTCTTTATGGTATTCCCTGCCTGAAGTTACAGATTTTATCCAGCAACCATTGATGGAAGCATTCCTGGAAGTCCTTTTTGGGGACAGTGAGCAGTTGACTTGCCACGTTCCCTTGGATTTCCTCAACGTCATGAAATCTTGTTCCCTTCAAGCCTTGGTTTCCAGATCATAGCCATAGATCCATGATTCGTCACCTGTTATACTCTTTTATATAAAAAAATACTCGGTCCACTCTGTAAAGTGGTGGTTGGTGTTAGGAAGGGTATCCAGCCATAGAACCTCATGCTAAAACAGACAGTGAAGCTTGGTGCAGCCCTCTGGCTTGCCAGCTCCTGTCAAACCATCTCATCCATGCCAGCATGGAAGGAGGACGTTCAATGATGAGAATGTTGATGATATACTCTCTCTCTTTTACTTGTTTCAGTCATGTGACTGTGGCCATGCTGGAGCAAATCGACCCCAGGACTTATTCTTTGTAAGCCTAGTACTTATTCTATCGGCCTCTTTCCCAAACCGCTAAGTTACGGGAACGTAAACACACCAGCATCGGTTGTCAAGCAATGCTCGGGGGACAAACACAGACACACACACATACATACATATATACGACAGGCTTCTTTCAGTTTCCGTCTACCAAATCCAACTCACAAGGCTCTGGTCGGCCCGAGGCTATAGCAGAAGACACTTGCCCAAGGTGCCACACAGAGGGACTGAACCCGGAACCATGTGGTTTGTAAGCAAGCTACTTACCACACAGCCACTCCTACACCTATATAACAGTTTCCAAAAAATTTCCATCTTCCTCGACACAATCAAGGAGATCCTGCTGGGCAGCGGAAACCCGACCTTCCTTTTGTGACCACCACACTCTACACACTTTACCGCCAAACTCTGCTACAAACAACAGAAGTCTGCAAAAACATTATAACTTATTGTGCATGCACAACAGAGTCCAAGGTAAACCTATCCCAAGTGGTTTCACTCGGCGTACTTTAGTTCCGTTACCATAGCAACAGTCCCAATATTTTTTTTTATCAAACTTCATATAAAATACAAGGGTACTACTGGATATGATATGTTAGTGGGGCACTATAGGGTAAGAGAAGAGGGGGTTTATGGTATGAGGAAAACCCTCTAAGGGTTTGCTGTAACTAACTGGCCATGTAATATGTCCCATAAAAAAGCAAAATCCATTATAGACATGTGACAGAATATTAACGATCTACTAATTTTGTGTAATATGACACCTCTTAAATGTTAAGTGTAGCAGTAATTAGTTCATAATAAATGCAATAGGGGGCAAGAGCAGTTATTGCGTGTGTATGTGTATATACGCACACATGTATGTATGTGTATGTATGTACATATATCTCCCTTTTTAGTAGAAAAAATAGCTATAACTCTTTGACTGCTATTTCTAAATTCGGTATGTGGTAAGGCAATTCGTTGCTAAACCCTTTATTGCTTAGTATTACTTAAATTCTCCTCGAATGAGGCTTTTACATGCCGAAGACTACTTGGTGTAATTGATAATTATTCCAAATTAATTAATTTCACCCTTCATTATTACGGATAACCATATTTTATCTCAGTAGATGACCACAGCATCTTGTTTTGCTCCGCGGGTGGGAAGGGGCTGGTGACACACAATCTTTTCATTCACGCATTACGTTTGGTGATACTAGTTGCGGATTCTAGCTCGCTCTGATACTGAGTTGAGTTGGTGCCTTCTAGTATCTCAAAATTCAATATATAATCATTTATGATTATATATTATTCTACGCTGAAGAGAAAAGAAGTTTTGGTAAGATAGAATTATTTAATATTTAAGTCTTATCCTTTCCTAAAAACTTGATTTCGAAACGTACGTCCGTAGATAACTTAAAATTGTATGATAGATTGCCGTCAATTCATTCTCTCTTACCTGTTGTGTCTGCCTTCCAATTGCTGTTTTTACTGAGATCTCCCTTTTTAGTAGAAGAAATAGCTATAACTCTTTGACTGCTATTTCTAAATTCGGTATGTGGTAAGGCAATTCGTTGCTAACCCTTATATTGCTTAGTATTACTTAAATCTCCTCGAATGAGGCTTTTACATGCCGAAGACTACTTGGTGTAATTGATAATTATTCAAATTAATTATTTCACCCTTCATTATTACGGATAACCATATTTTATCTCAGTAGATGACCACAGCATCTTGTTTTGGCTACACGCGGGTGGGAAGGGGCTGGTGACACAATCTTTTCATTCACGCATTGAGTTTGGTGATACTAGTTGCGGATTCTAGCTCGCTCTGATACTGAGTTGAGTTGGTGCCTTCTAGTATCTCAAAATTCAATATATAATCATTTATGATTATAGTATTCTACGCTGAAGAGAAAAGAAGTTTTGGTAAGATAGAATTATTTAATATTTAATTCTTATCCTTTCCTAAAAACTTGATTTCGAAACGTACGTCCGTAGATAACTTAAAATTGTATGATAGATTGCCGTCAATTCATTCTCTCTTACCTGTTTGTGTCTGCCTTCCAATTGCTGTTTTTACTGAGATCTCCCTTTTTAGTAGAAGAAATAGCTATAACTCTTTGACTGCTATTTCTAAATTCGGTATGTGGTAGGCAATTCGTTGCTAAACCCTTTATTGCTAGTATTACTTATATATATATATATATATATTATATATATATATATATATATATATACGTACACACACGTTATATTATATCCATAGGGTGTGATGGGTAAACCATGTGGCTGGAAGCAAAATTCTTGACTATACAGGGTGTGATGTGTAAAGTGTTGCTATTTTATAATTTTAATTTCGCACATGCATATTGTTTGTTCTTGATTTTGTTGGCTACACAGTATAGTAGGGTCAGTCGGGCACCATCTGTGAGAAGAACAGCACCATGATGCAATTTGCTCTGCTAGAAATTTGGACACAGCATGCTGTACTGCTTGGCATTTGCACCAGAAGCTCCAATATGATCATTTCAGAGTGTTTGGGTGTCAATCTGAGGACAGTGCAATCTGAGGACATGTACTGAGAGTGACAAAAATCAAACATCCAGTCAACATCATGGTGTTTGGAGGGATCACTACTGATGGTGATGTTATGTCTCCATTCATCTTCCCACACGGCCTCAGACTCAGCATCCCACACGGCCTCAGACTCAGCATCCCACACGGCCTCAGACTCAGCATAGAAGTCTACATCAAGTGCTTGGAAGAGGTAGTGCTGCCCTGGGTGAAGAGGTTAGCTGGTAGAAGACCCTATGTCTGTTAACAGGACTCTACACCATGCCACACAAGCAGGTGAACCCAACATGGCTGTCTGACAATTTCTGCGACCACAGCACCCTTAACATCTGGCCACCTAACTCTCCAGACATAGACACACTATGGGCTTCTTTCAGTTTCCGTCTACCAAATCCATTCGCAAGGCTTTGGTTGATCCAGAACTATAGTAGAAAACACTTGCCCAAGGTGCCATGCAGTGGGATTGAACTTAGATCACTTGGTAGGGAAGCAAGCTTCTTAACAACACAACCATATCTGTATGTATAAGTATATATATGTGTGTGTATAAAATATACATACACACACACACACACACATATATATACACATCCATATGCTTACATTTATATAAATGGGTGTGTGGTGGGTGTAAATATATATGTATGTGTTTTTGTCTCCCTGTGTTGATATTGTCTGATAGTTGTAAACGAATGTCACTGTCATACAAGCAGTGTTGTTCATTTCCAATATTTTGAGAATATGTCTGGCCATGGGGGAAATATTAGCTTGCTTGGAAACAGGTGAGTGTTGGTGACAGGGAAAGCATCTGCCGTAGAAAATCTGCCACAAAATCTGCATGCACAACAGAGTCCAAGGTAAACCTATCCCAAGTGGTTTCACTCAGCGTACTTTAGTTCTGTTACCATAGCAACAGTCCCAATATTTTTTTTTATCAAACCTCATATAAAATACAAGGGTACTACTGGATATGATGATATGTTAGTGGGGCACTATAGGGTAAGAGGAGAGGGGATTCATGGTATGAGAAAAACCCTCTAAGGGTTTGCTGTAACTAACTGTCCATGAAATAAGTCCCATAAAAAAGCAAAATCCATTATAGTCATGTGACAGAATATTAACGATCTACTAATTTTGTGTAATATGACACCATGCAAGCATGGAAAAAGTGGACTTTATGATGATGCTGTTGATAATGGTGATGATGATGATGTTGGTGATGGTTCATCAGCAATTACCACTGAGGTGCTTAGAATATCTGGTAGAATAAAGCGCAGGCTGGACACCCACATAGCCAAACAGGTAGTCTGAGATGGTACCATAAGTGGCTGGCAGAGTGGCACCATCATCATCATCACCAACTGCTACAAGGGCAAAGGAGATTTAGATTATCAAGAGAAACCTAGAGAGATATCAAACAGCTGAACCAGGTCATGAAAAATTATGGAAAGAGTTATGATTGAATTGATTAGAAAGATGATTAATTGGCCGAGATGAGATGTCATTCTTGCCAGAAAGAATTACCATATTTTAACATGTATAAGGAACCAAGGAACCCCGAATTTTGGGGGCTTAAAATTTAGAAAAAAAGGTTTTTTTAAGGGATTATAATCCATGTATAAGAAACTCCCATGTTTTATTTTACCTAATTTTTCACAAAAAAAGGGTTCCTTGTACATGTTAAAATACAGTACTTTCAATGCCATTTCTCCTGTGAGACAACTACAGAAGAAGTAAAACACTCAGAGTAGGCCTCCATATCCAGCATTTGAAAGGGTCTTAGGAAGGGTCATCACTCTATTACAGTGCCACTACACTCATGGAGTGGTTGGCGTTAGGAAGGGCATCCAGCTGTAGAAACACTGTCAGATCAGACTGGGCCTGGTGCAGCCTCCTGGCTTTCCAGACCCCGGCTGAACCGTCCAACCCATGCTAGCATGGAAAGCGGACGTTAAACGATGATGATGATGATGTATATGGAAAACAATTATATTCAGGTTAAACCGTGGCACACCTAGCATTGTCTCGTGGCACACTAGTGTGCTGCAGAATATCAGTTGTGGAGCACTGCTCTATGATATATATATATATATATATATATATATATATATATATATATGAAAGATATATGGGCATAGAAAATTTGCCTAAGTATACTTTAACTACAAGTGTAGCTAGAGTGAATGCCACCTGGGGCAGCCTTTCTGTTTTCCGCCTCTAGACCTAAAAAAGAAAAAAAACATTGCCTGCAGCAGACCCAAAAGTGTCACCCGAGGCAGACCGCCCCTACTGCCCCACCCTAGCTACACTAGTGCATCTGACCCATGCAAACATGGAAGAAGGTGATGATGATGATGAGGTTGCTAAAGTTTAGCAATCAGAAAGGAAGTGATGCATTCAAAATAACATGGTCTTATAATGTAACAGTAAAGACCCCCTTCGGTCATGAATGACCATGGGCTTGCACCTCGAAAGTTCCCCTCCAAGGCACAAGTCTGGGCAAGATTATTTTTATGGAAGACCAATAATCACCCATGCATACCAGCCTCCCTTCTTGATGCCACTGATGTTGTCCAAGGGAAAGGCAAAGGGGCCGATACAGCTGGGCACCAATGATGCCACAATTCATTTCTACAGCTGAGGGAAATGGAGCAATGTGGAATAAAGTGTCTTGCTCAAGAATACAACACACAGCCCAGTTCGGGAATCGAACTCTCTACCCCATGATTGTGCACTATCATATTGTGTGTGTGTATAGTGGAGGCGCAATGGCCAAGTGGTTAGGGCAGCAGACTCACGGCCATAGGATCACAATTTCAATTCCCAGACCAGGCATTGTGAGTGTTTATTGAGCAGAAACACCTAAATCTCCACGAGGCTCCGGCAGGGTGGGGGTGGCAAACCCTGTTGTACTCTTCCACTGCAAATTTCTCTCACTCTTTCTTCCTGTTTCTGTTGTACCTGTATTTCAAAGGGCCAGCCTTGTCACACTTTGTGTCACGCTGAATCTCCCCAAGAACTACGTTCAGGGATACACGTGTCTGTGGAGTGCTCAGCCACTTGCACATTAATTTCACAAGCAGGCTGTTCCGTTGATTGGATCAACTGGAACCCTCATTGCCGTAACCAATGGAATTCCACAACAATATATATATCTGTGTGTGTCTCTCTCACTCTATATATATAAACACACACACACACACACAGTCCACTGAAGGCTAGTAGGCCAAAACTTCAAGGTCACGGTCACCCCGCTTCTTGTATAAGTTTAATAAACATACATTTTGCAAAAATGTATTGAATAATTCTTCAGTTTAATGTTAAATTGGTTTTTGATATATTGCTTGACATAAGGCAGTGAGCTGGCAGAATCGTTAGCAGACCAGGAGAAATGCTTAGCAACATTTCAACTGCTGCTACGTTCTGAGTTGAAATTCCGCGTAGGTTGACTTTGCCTTTCAGCCTTTTGGGGTCAATAAAACAAGTACCAGCGAAACACTGGGGCCAATGTAATCAACTAGTACCCTCCCCCAAAAATTCAGGCCTTGTGCCTTTAACAGAAAGGATATATTACTTGACATAAAAACAATTAACACACACACACATACACATATGCATATATATATATCTGCTTGTGGATGTAGGTATGTCTACATACAGATATTGTATGAAGATAGATAGATAGATAGACAGACAGACAGACGTGTATACATGCACACACACACACACACACATATATATATATATATATATATACTGCATGGCACTTTGGGGAAGTGTCTTCCACTATAGCCCCGAGTCGACCGAAGCTTTGTGATTGAATTCGGTAGGTGGAAGTTACTGCCGTGTGTGTATGTGTGCGTATAGCTGCTCAGTGCCTCTCCGAAAGAGAGAGAGAGGGGTATATACATATGTATACTAAGCTGCTCAAGGTGACAGAATCCACTATAGGGTGAGCAATGTATGAAGGCACCAGATGAAAGCCTTACATGACAAGAAAGGGCATTTTATGTCCCCAACAAGACATGACAACCATGTGATCATGCGACCCATAATATCACGGGGTTGTGGTCTGCTAGCTTTTGATTTGAACCCTCTCGTGATACCCAAGGTATCATTGTGGCAAGGGTCAAACAACCATCAACTTTAGCCAAGAATACCTTGAGGGCTACCATCGTAACCATGGTGTGCAGCATAGGAGGGGCTTTATTGATCCTGGCATGAAGTTACTTCCGTGGTCGCACTGGGGCCAACATAGGGGCTGAGAGTGGTTTCATTCAATGGCTTGTTTCTTCCATGCGTTGGTTTAGGTTCACTGTCTGTGTCTTTTATCTGGGAGTGGGTTGGGCTTTCTTTTGTTGTTTTTATATTTTCTTGTGTATGGTTTTCTACTTGGTTGTCTGGCACACCCACTAAACACACATAAACACAAACATATAAACATATAATATGCATGCATATAAAAACAAACAATATATATATATGCATATATATATTTAACATGTGTACTATATATATATATTTAACATGTGTACAATATATATATATATATATATATATATATATATATATATATAAAACGTATCATATATACATGTATGTGAGTATATATATAATATACACACACATGCATACATTAATAACCAAGTAAATATAAATACTTCACGTTATATTTTGGAGACTTCCGCACCCTATATATATATATATATATATATATATAAGCAGGAGACACACTCAAAATACACATGTACAAACTTAATTCCTAAAACAGACTGAACACACACCCAAAAGCACATTTCATCAAGAAGCCACGTCGGTAGCACAAAGGCCTAGAATTTCAGGACATGACAAGTGTTCTGTCACAAAACTCCAGACCCCGAGTCACTGAGGTAGCTTCGCAACAATTAAATATGATAGTAAAATAGTAAATGCATTTTCTATATTGGTTTCTATTCCTCCTGCCTGTACGAACTGTATTATACACAAATACATGCATACATGTATGTATATACTCTTTTACTTGTTTCAGTCATTTGACTGCGGCCATGCTGGAGCACTGCCTTTGGTCGAGCAAATCGACCCCGGGACTTATTCTTTGTAAGCCCAGTACTTATTCTATCGGTCTCTTTTGCTGAACCGCTAAATGACGGGGACGTAAACACACCAGCACCGGTTGTCAAGCAATGTTAGTGGGGACAAACACAGACACAAAAAACATATACACACACATACATACATATATATATATATTATATATATATATATACGACAGGCTTCTTTCAGTTTCCGTCTACCAAATCCACTCACAAGGTTTTGGTTGGCCCGAGGCTATAGCAGACACTTGCCCAAGATGCCACGCAGTGGGACTGAACCCGGAACCATGTGGTTGGTTAGCAAGCTACTTACCACACAGCCACTCCTGTATATTAATGTATTTATAGGTGCAGGCATGGTTGTATGGTAAGACGCCTACTTCCCAACCACATGGTTCCGGGTTCAGTTCTACTGCGTAGCATCTTGGCCAAGTGTCTTCTACTATAGCCTTGGGCCGACCAAAGCCTTGTGAGTGGATTTGGTAGATAGAGACTGAAAGAAGCCTGTCGTATCATCATCATTGTTTAACATCCACTTTCCATGCTGGCATGGGTTAGACGGTTTATGTGTGCGTGTTTGTGTTTGTCCCCTGATGACCACTTGACAACCAGTGTTGGTGTGTTTACATCCCCGTAACCCAGTGGTTCAGTAAAAAAGACCAATAAAATAAGTACTAGGTTTAAAAAGAATAAATAAATCCTGGGGACGATTTGTTCAACAATAACCGTTCAGGGCAGTGCTCCAGCATGGCCACAGTCATATGACTGGAACAAGGAACAGAATAAAGGATCAGATCTATGTAAACCCAGACGCATCAATGCCTTGTGAATAAATTTGGAAGATGGAAGCCAGTCATGTGTGCATGTGTCTTTGTGCAGGCTCCTCTCCACTTGACAACCAGTGTTGGTTTGTTTACATCCTCTTCACTCAGCAGTTCAGTAAAAGAGAAACCAACAGAATAAGCACCAGACTTTAATGATATAAGTACTGGGGGCAGTGCACCAGCATGGTCTTGTGTGTGTGTGTTTGTGTGTATATATGTGTGTGTATGTGTGTGTATATATATATATATATATATATACACTCGTAAAAAGCACCAACCAATCGTGGCTGTTGACAGCTTCCTCTGGCCCCCGTGCCGGTGGCACGTAAAAAAACACCCACTACACTCACAGAGTGGTTGGCGTTAGGAAGGGCATCCAGCCGTAGAAACACTGCCAGATCAGACTGGAGCCTGGTGCAGCCTCCTGGCTTCCCAGACCCCAGTTGAACCGTCTTACCCATGCTAGCATGGAAAGCGGACGTTAAACGATGATGATGATATATATATAGGTAAAACAATGAAGGCAGCTATACGCAATAGAAAACCAGAAAGGAAGAATTTGGTTGTCACTAATTGTGACTGAGGGTGCAGGATTGCACCTTACATTGCTAGAAATAAGAGTTTAAAACCCTTAAAATCACAATATATTCATATACACCCACCCACACACATACTGGCTGAGCAGTAAGAAGTTTGATTCCCAACGACATGGTTCCAGGTTCGGTCCCACTGTGTGGCACCTTGGGCAAGTATCTTCAGTGATCTGCCATGTCTTCTACTATAGCCACGGGCCGACCAAAGCCTTGTGAGTGGATTTGGTAGACAGAAACTGAAAGAAGCCCATCGTGTTTGTGCATGTGTGTGTCCACACTACCGCTTGACAACCGGTATTAGGCGAGCTGGCAGAAACGTTAGCACGCCGGGCGAAATGCTTAGCGGTATTTCGTCTGCGTTACGTTGTGAGTTCAAATTCCGCCGAGGTCATCTTTGCCTTTCATCCTTTCGGGGTCGATAAATTAAGTACCAGTTACGCACTGGTATCGATGTAATCGACTTAATACCTATGTCTGTCCTTGTTTGTCCCCTTGTGGGTAATAAAGAAATAGGTATTAGTGTGCTTTATGTCCCTGTAACTTAGCGGTTCGGTAAAATGAAACCGACAGAATAAACATTAGGCTTTACAAAAAATAATACGTGCTGGGACTGATTCATTCGACCTGAAATTCTTCAAGGCTGTGCCCCAACATGGCCGCAGTCTAATGACTGAAGCAAGCGTACAATACATACATACATACATGCATACATACATACATACATACATACATACATACATACATACACACATACATGCATACATACATGCATACATACATACATACATACATACATACATACATACGTACGTACGTACATACATACATACATACGTACATACATACATACGTACATACATACATACGTACATACATACATACGTACATACATACGTACGTACATACATACGTACATACATACGTACGTACATACATACGTACGTACATACATACGTACATACATACATACACACACGTACGT
>NC_043020.1:7220455-7242955 GCF_006345805.1 Octopus sinensis
ACACTCAGACACATCCATACACAACCAAAAATTCTAGGGGTTTTTTTGGGTGGGGTGATGCAGTGTTTGTAACATTTTCCCTTAATTTTTTCGCCTGTACAGGGGTGGGGTTACCTTTTTACATATGTACCTAGCGCCCACCCCTAATCCACACACACATTCTATCTAACCTTACCCGAAAATATCACACTTCCCGTAGTCAAAGACAGAGAGAAAGAGAGAGAGACCGAATAAAACGACTTACCTAAATGAAAATCCTTCTTAGAATGGAAAACTCGCCAAATGAAATGGAAAGAGGAGAGGGGTGAGGAGGAGGAAGAGAAGAAGAAGAAGAAGAGGGGGGGTGCAGGATCTTTATAAAGAGAAACAAATTAAGTGAGGAACACTGTATCTGTGTGAGTGTGAGTGTCCGAGTGTGTGTGTGTGCGTACGGATGAGTGTGTGTAAGTGTTGTTGAGTGTGCGCGTGTGAGGGCGTCTGTGAGTGTGTGTGTGAGAGAGAGAGACTGAGTGTGTGTGTGTGCATTCGTGACTAAGTGTGTGTACGAGGTGCGAGTTGTGCGGCCGCCAGCTCCCTTTTTTGGAGGGGTTTAAGGTAAGCAGGGTTTTTTATAAGGGTTCAACACATACAGTCACGCGCAGATAGGTAGGTAGATAGATAGATAGATGGATAGATAGACAGATAGATAGATAGATAGATAGATAGATAGATAGATAGATAGATAGATAGATAGGTAGATAGATAGAGAGATAGATAGAGAGATAGATAGATAGATAGATAGATAGATAGAGGTAGATAGAGAGATAGATAGAGGTAGATAGAGAGATAGATAGATAGATAGATAGATAGATAGATAGATAGATAGATAGATAGAGGTAGGTAGATAGATAGATAGAGGTAGGTAGGTAGATAGATAGATAGATAGATAGATATACAGATAGAGGTAGATAGATAGATAGACAGACAGATAGATAGATAGATAGACAGTTAGATAGATAGATAGATAGATAGATAGATAGATAGATAGATAGATAGATAGATAGACAGGCACATACACACATACAATGAAACCAGTAAAAGAATAAATAAATAAATCAATAATGAATCTGTATGTGTATTTACCAATCTTTTCTTTTTTTTCCCCCTCCTTTTATTTTCTTTTTTTTTGTTCTTTTGTTGTTGTTTTTTTTATAGATTTACATCTCTATTTTTCTGCAGCAGAAATTTTGAAATTTGTTTCTGTCTTTCGCGAAAAGCAGCCGCGATGGAGGGAAGGAAGTGAAGAAATATCCAGAGGAAGTATAAAATATATAAAGAATAATTGGCGAAAAAAGAAATGATGACGACGACGATGATGATGATGATGATGATGATGGTGGTGGTGGTTGTGTTAGTGATGGTTGTGATGATGATGTTGATGATGATGATGATGATGATGATAGTGGTGACGGCGATGGTGGTGAATGAAGGTGATGGTGTGATGACGGTGATGATGATGATGATGATGATAGTGGTGGTGGTGGTGGTGGTGGTGGTGATGATGGTGATGATGACCACAAAGCAATTATTAGAGAAAGGAACGGTTAGAGAAATCACAATCAGAAGTGCTCGGCCGGAGTGGTTGGTGGTGGGAGGAAAGGGTTTTCCCCCCTCCTCCTCTCCTCCCCTTTAATATTTGTTTATGTTGATACGTCACACTGCGTGTGTGTGTGTGAGAGAGGGAGAGTGTGTGTGTGTGAGAGAGAGTGTGTGTGTATGTGTATGAGAGAGTGTGTGTGTATGTGTGTGTGTGCGTGTGTGAGAGTGTGTGTGTGTGTGTGTGTATGAGAGAGTGCGTGTGTATGTGTGTGTGTGTGCGTGTGTATGTGTGTGTATGAGAGAGAGAGTGTATGTGTGTGTATGAGAGAAAGAGTGTGTGTGTGTGTATGAGAGAGAGAGAGTGTGTGTGTGTGTATGAGAGAGAGAGTGTATGTGTGTGTATGAGAGAGAGAGAGAATGTGTGGTGAGAGAGTGTGTGTATATGTGTGTATGAGAGAGAGAGAGTGTGTGTGTATGAGAGAGAGAGTGTGTGTGTGTATGAGAGAGTGTGTGTGTTGTTGTATGAGAGAGAGTGTGTGTGTGAGAGAGAGTATGTGTGTGTGTGTGTGTGTGTATGCGCGCGCTTATAACGGAGGAGGAAGGATGGTGGTGCCGCGGAGTGTTGTGTGTTGCAGTGGTGGTGATTTATATCAGTCACAACTAAAAATCTTTCCAATTCATGCAAATAGTATTCAAATATATTCGGAACCGAGGAGATCCGAACAAGGTGGCGGCGGTGTTGGTGGGTGGATGGCGTTGGGCGCGGCGGACGTTAGCCTGGCTGGCTGGCTTGGCGGTCGGGGTGGTCGGGGCGGCCGGGAGGCCGAGATCGGGGACAATCAAGGAAGAAGGAATAGTCGGGGGGGGCCCTAACCCCCACCGAATGTAGAGAGAGAGGAAGAACGAGGGAGAAGAAGTACAGTGGGAGAGGGAGTGGCCCTTGGTTACCCACTGGCTGACTAACTACCAGTGATTGTGTGTGTGTGTGTGTGTGTGTGTCTGTGTGTGTATAGTGGCCAAAGAAACTGGTCAGATATGGCCAAAGCCAGTAGTAGCCACGTCCAGACCAACAGGAGAGAAAAGCAGAAGATAGGAGTCGGTTTTATTCAGAAATTTAGGATTGTGTTTATTTCGTTTTGGGTATTTTTTCTTTCTTTTTACTTTCATTCATTCATATTAATGATATTTATTTATTTATTTCTTCTATAGGAAGCATCGTGAACGAGACAGAGAGAGAAAGAGGTTTTATCCATTTTTTTCCCGTTCATTCATACATTTATTTATGATTTTTATAATTTTATACTTTATATAAGAAGAAGCATCGGGGGGACAGATAAAGATAGAGAGAGACAGAGGGAGAAACAGAGAGAAGGAGAGGGACAGAGAGAAGGAGAGAAAGTGAGGGACAAAGAGAGTGAGAGGCAGAGACGGGTTTCGTCTTTTTTCGTTCGTTCATTCATTTAAAATACATTTATTCATTTTTATTCTTTCTGTGAGAAGCAACGGGAAGAAAGAGAGAAAAAAAGACACACACACACAGACAGACACAGAGAAGTAGAGAGACAAACAAACAAACAGAGAAAAGAAAAACGGAGAGAAAGAGGCTTTCTTTTTCTTTATTTCCTTCATTGATAGATTTATTTAGTTGTGTATTTATTTTTAGCCTACAATTTTTATTCTTTTGTAATGAACTCTAGAAGGAAAGAAAGAGAGATGCGGCGAGAGAGAGAGATAGAGAGAGGAGAAAGGACAGGAGAGAAAAGCGGGAGAGAGAGAGAGAGGAGAAAGGATAGGAGAGAAAAGCGGAAGAGAGAGAGAGAGAGGAGAAAGGATAGGAGAGAAAAGCGGAAGAGAGAGAGAGAGAGGAGAAAGGATAGGAGAGAAAAGCGGAAGAGAGAGAGAGAGAGAGGAGAAAGGATAGGAGAGAAAAGCGGAAGAGAGAGAGAGAGAGAGGAGAAAGGATAGGAGAGAAAAGCGGAAGAGAGAGAGAGAGAGGAGAAAGGATAGGAGAGAAAAGCGGAAGAGAGAGAGAGAGAGAGAGAGAGAGAGGAGAAAGGATAGGAGAGAAAAGCGGAAGAGAGAAGGAAAGAAGAAGGTGCCAAACAACGGAAGAAGAAGCAGCAGGGAGGAAGAAGAGGAGGTTTAGGTGGAAGGGGTCAGAGTAGATTGCCAATGTATATAAATATATTGAGCTGTAAAGACTTGCTTTCTTGGTGTGGTGTGTGTGTGTGTGTGTGTGTAGAGTTGACAGCTCGATCGATAGAGAATACAAGACAAGGAAAGATGGTGCGGAAGTGTGTGTGTGTTGCTGGCAGACACCGAAAATGCAAACCAAAATAATAACCAAATCTCTTTTACCACTTTACAGACAAGCAGACAAAAATATTTTTTAAAAAACAACAAAAAAAACCCGAATGGTTTGGCTCCGCCTCGAAGCACGGACAAGGCAAGAGAAAATGGTAGCAGCACCAGCAGCCTATGTGTCAATATAAACACTGAGATAACCTCCTCCTTCCACCCATCGTTGTCATCAACAATGACAGAAGCTAAGACATCGCTGGTGCCGGCTTTGTACGTTCCGAGTTCAAATTCCGCCGAGGTCGACTTTGCCTTTCATCCTCTCGGGGTCGATAATTAAGTACAGTTTACGCACTGGGGTCGATAATAGACTTAATAATCCCTTTGTCTGTCCTTGTTTGTCCCCTCTGTGTTTAGCCCCTTCTGGTAGTAAAGAAATATATAAACACTGCGATAACCTCTTCCTTCCACCATCGTTGTCATCAACAATGACAGAAGCTAAAACATCGCTGGTGCCGGCTTTGTATGTTCCGAGTTCAAATTCCGCCGAGGTCGACTTTGCCTTTCATCCTCTCGGGGTCGATAAATTAAGTACCAGTTACGCACTGGGGTCGATATAATAGACTTAATCCCTTTGTCTGTCCTTGTTTGTCCCCTCTGTGTTTAGCCCCTTCTGGGTAGTAAAGAAATATATAAACACTGCGATAACCTCTTCCTTCCACCATCGTTGTCATCAACAATGACAGAAGCTAGGACATCGCTGGTGCCGGCTTTGTAGGTTCCGAGTTCAAATTCCGTCGAGGTCGACTTTGCCTTTCATCCTTTCGGGGTCGATAAATTAAGTACCAGTTACGCACTGGGGTCGATATAATAGACTTAATCCCTTTGTCTGTCCTTGGTTGTCCCCTCTGTGTTTAGCCCCTTCTGGGTAGTAAAGAAATATATAAACACTGCGATAACCTCTTCCTTCCACCATCGTTGTCATCAACAATGACAAGCTAAAACATCGCTGGTGCCGGCTTTGTACGTTCCGAGTTCAAATTCCACCGAGGTCGACTTTGCCTTTCATCCTTTCGGGGTCGATAAATTAAGTACCAGTTACGCACTGGGGTCGATATAATAGACTTAATCCCTTTGTCTGTCCTTGTTTGTCCCCTCTGTGTTTAGCCCCTTCTGGGTAGTAAAGAAATATATAAACACTGCGATAACCTCTTCCTTCCACCATCGTTGTCATCAACAATGACAGAAGCTAAAACATCGCTGGTGCCGGCTTTGTACGTTCCGAGTTCAAATTCCACCGAGGTCGACTTTGCCTTTCATCCTTTCGGGGTCGATAAATTAAGTACCAGTTACGCACTGGGGTCGATATAATAGACTTAATCCCTTTGTCTGTCCTTGTTTGTCCCCTCTGTGTTTAGCCCCTTCTGGGTAGTAAAGAAATATATAAACACTGCGATAACCTCTTCCTTCCACCATCGTTGTCATCAACAATGACAGAAGCTAGGACATCGCTGGTGCCGGCTTTGTACGTTCCGAGTTCAAATTCCGTCGAGGTCGACTTTGCCTTTCATCCTTTCGGGGTCGATAAATTAAGTACCAGTTACGCACTGGGGTCGATATAATAGACTTAATCCTTTGTCTGTCCTTGTTTGTCCCCTCTGTGTTTAGCCCCTTCTGGGTAATAAAGAAATATATAAACACTGCGATAACCTCCTCCTTCCACCATCATTGTCATCAACAATGACAGAAGCTAAAACATCGCTGGTGCCGGCTTTGTACGTTCCGAGTTCAAATCCCACCAGGTTCAAATTCTATTTCTGTTTGGCTCACACTTTTTGAAATTTTAAAATTAAATGAAAATTTTTTTAATTTGGTATATTGGTGTAATTTTTCACGCTGAATCTACTTAGCTCATTATTCATTAATCATCATCATCATCGTTTAACGTCCGTTCTCTGGCTAGCATGGGTTGGACGGTTCGACCGAGGATCTGGGAAGCCAGAAGGCTGCACCAGGCTCCAGTCTTATCTGGCAATGTTTCTACAGCTGGATGCCCTTCCTAATGCCAACCACTCCGTGAGTGTAGTGGGTGCTTTTTACGTGCCACCTGCACAGGTGCCAGGCGAGGCTGGCAACGGCCACGGTCGGATTGGTGTATTTTACGTGCCACCGGCATGGAAGCCAGTCGAGGCGGCGCTGGCATCGGCCACGAGTCGGATAGTGCTTTTTACGTACCACCAGACCAGGGATCCTGGCTGGTTCAATTCGGTGGATAAAATAAAGTACCAGTCAAGTACTGGGGATCGATTTCATCTACTAAACCAGTGGATCTCAACTAGGGTCCATATAAGATTTTGATGTTAAAATTTATTTGCAATAGGTACAGGCGTGTCTGTGGAGTAAGAGGTTTGCTTTTCATCCACATGGTTCCAGGTTCAGTCCCACTACATGGTAGAACCTTTAATGAGTGACTTCTACCAGAGCCTTGGGCCAACCAAAACCTTGTGAGTGGATTTGGTAAATGGAAACTGAAAGAAGCCATTCATATTTGTATATATCTAAATATACATATACCGGCGCAGGAGTGGCTGTTTGGTAAGAAGCTTGCTTCTCAACCACATGGTTCCAGGTTCAGTCCCACTGCATGGCACCTTGGGCAAGTGTCTTCTACTATAGCCTTGTGACAACCAAAACCTTGTGAGTGGATTTGGTAGAGAGAAACTAAGAGAAACCCGTCATATATATGTGTATGTACATGTGTGTATCTGTGTTTGTACTCCCACCATTGCTTGACAACCGATATTGGTGTGTTTATGTCCCTGTAACTTAGCAGTTTGGCAAAAGAAAACCAATAGAATACGTACTAGGCTTACAAAGAATAAGTCCTGGGGTGGATTTGTTCGACTAAAGACAGTGCTCCAGCATGGCCGCAGTCAAGTGACTGAAACAAGTAAAAGAATATCTATGTGTGTGTGTGTGTGTGTATGTATCTTTGAGTCTGTGTCCTCCACAACCGCTTGAAAACCGATGTTGGTGTGTTTATGTCCCCGTAACTTAACAGTTCAACAAAGAAGACCAACAGAATAAGTACCAGGTTTTAAAAAGTAAAATAAGTGCTGGGGTTGATTCATTTAACTAAAAATTCTTCAAGACAATGCTCCAGCATGGCCGCAGTCTAATGACTGAAACAAACAAATAAATAAATTGGTTATCCTTCTTTACTCTTTTACTTGTTTCAGTCATCTGACTGAGGCCATGCTGGAGCATCACTTTTAATTGAACAAATCGACACCAGGACTTATTCTTTGTAAGCTCAGTACTTATTCTATTGGTCTCTTTTGCCGAACCCCTAAGTTAAAGGGACATAAACACACCAACATCAGTTGTCAATTGATGGTGGGGGGAACAAACACAGACACACAAACATATATATATATAATATATATATATATATATATATATATATATATATATATACTTTATTTAAAGCAGCGGAAAATTCAACAAAATCTGTTACTCTGAGTTTCTCGTTGCCATTCATCAGACAGTTTTTGCTAGAATGGAACCGATATATCAATTCCGATATATCGGCTCCATTCTAGCAAAAACTGTCTGATGAATGGCAACGAGAAACTCAGAGTAACAGATTTTGTTGAATTTTCTGCTGCTTTAAATAAAGCATATTACTCTACCCCTGGTATTTGAGTACTCTTTTCTCCACCTTGTTTCACATTTATGTGTTTACTCCGGTATATATATATATATATATATATATATAATATATCAGGGACATACTGCTTGGTTAGAAAAGGTAGGCAGTGCCTGCCCTGAATAAAATAGATCGATAGTAACGTTTTCCTTTTATAGCAAAATATGAACCTAATTCAATAAAACTATGAAGGTTACTCTGATTATTAAGCATAAAATACTAAATGTTTTATCTTTTTGTGGATTAGATAGGCATGATTTGCCCCTGCCTTTCAATCGCAGTATTAAAGCTATGCATAGAACTGGTGTAACACACATGCTGAGTACATTCCTACAACAAAGTTTTCTTTATGTGGTTTAGAAGCAGAAACAAGTCTGCCTTCATCTCAGTCACGCACCTGTGTTTCGCTTATTAACATCACCAACTGCCTACTCTAAGTAATTACTCACGGCAAGTGCCTGACATATATATATATATATACGACAGGCTTCTTTCAGTTTCCGTCTACCAAATCCACTCACAAGACTTTGGTTGGCCCAAGGCTATAATAGAAGACACTTGCCCAAGGTGCCACAGAGTGGGACTGAACTTGGAACCATGTGGCTGGTAAGCAAGCTACTTACCACACAGCCACTCCTGTGCCTAGTTGGAAATTTTTTTTTCCAAATTTTGGTGCATGGTCAGCATTTTTAAGGGGAGGAGATAATCAATACCATCAGCCCCTATATTTGATTTGTACTTTATTTTATTGATCCCTGAAGGAATGCAAAGCAAAGTTGATTTCGACAGGATTTGAACTCAGAATGTAAAGAGTTGGAACAAATACTGCAATGCAATTTTTTTCCTGACCCTCACCGGGTACAAGGCCTAAAATTTTACGGGGGTGGGGGTTTAAGTGTCAAATTACAGATAGAACAAGGCTAAAAGCAATGGGCTGGAGATAGGGAAGCATTATAAATTAACGAGGGCAGTTAGAAGGGTATCAGATATCTTTCTAGGAAATTTAAACCAAAAGGAAGAATAAAACAAGACCCATCCTTGTACAAGTCAATAGCTGAACTCTAAAATACACTATCTATCTACCTATCTATCTATCTATCTATCTATATATATATATATATATATATATATGTATGTGTGTGTGTGTGTGTGTGTGTTATATATATATATATATATATATATATATATATATATATATACACATATACATATATATATATATATGCGTGTGTGTGTATATATATATATATATATATATATACACACACATATAACGGGAAGCTATATGAAAATAAACAAAAGACGACGAAGGCAGGTGGAGTACAAACAAACAATTGTATTAGTATGGCACTCAGGAATAGAAATAAAACAATATAAATATACACAAATATATGTATGTATATATGTGTGTGTGTATATATATATACATATATATATATATAATATATATATATATATATATATATATATATATATATGTATGTATGTATGTATGTATATATATATAATCAATCCAAACATGAACAAGCAAGAAAAAACAACAATTCGAGGATGTGGAATAAGTACAGTGTTATTGGACGCTCAGGAAAGGAAAGAAAAGAAAGAGGGTTTCATGTTTCGAGCGGAGCTCTTCATCAGACAATTTTGTGATGAAAAGAAGATGTGATGAACCCAGCACTCTGTGTTGCAAAACAAGCAAGGCCCAGACTCATTGCTGTGGGAGAAATTATTGATGGTTCTTGGAGGATGCAAAGGACTACCAGAGACGGAGAGCACTGGGAGACCTAGTTGGCTCTATACATGATGATACCTCTGGGACCGATAACTTGGAATGACCCCAGCCACATCAAACACATCAAAGAGTGTGAAGCCAAGCCAAATATTCTTTGGACAAAGACTTTACACTTATGGCAGCAATGAGAGTGAGTTGGACAATCAAAATGGTGAAAGAGATGATGAAAGTAGTGATTCAGGTGAACAAATTCTGTAGTTTAGAGATGGGCCAATTATTGTTCATTCATTCGTTTAACGTCCGCTTTCTATGCTGGCATGGGTTGGACGATTTGACTGAGGACTGAGGGCACTCGTGCTGGTGACATGTAAAAGACACCCGGTAAACATTGCAAAGTGGTTGTGGGTAAGAAGCTTGCTTCCCAACCATGAGGTCTAGGGTTCAATCCCACTGTGCAGTACCTAGGGTGTCTTCTATTAAAGGTCTGAGGACTGGCAAACCAGATGGCAGCACCAGACTCCAATCTGATCTGGCAATGTTTCTACAGCTGGATGCCCTTCCTAACGCCAACCACTCCAAGAGTGTAGTGGGTGCTTTTACGTGCCACCGGCACGAGGGCCAGTCAGGCGGTACTGGCAACGGCAATGCTCAAATGGTGTTTTTTACATGCCACCTGCACAGGAGCCAGTCCAGCGGCACTGGCAATGACCGACTTGGGATTTGCTGTGCTTGAGAAGACACATCAAGCAAAGTGAAATGTGGTCATGGCCAGTACCAGTGACATGTGAAAGGCACGTGTGTCTGGGACACATAAAGGGCACTCATGCTGATGACATGTAAAAGACACCCGGTACACTTTGCAAAGTGGTTGTGGGTAATAAGCTTGCTTCCCAACCATGTGGTCTAGGGTTCAGTCCCACTGTGCAGTACCTAGGGTGTCTTCTATTAAAGGTCTGAGCCAACCAATGCATTGTGAGTGAATTAGGGAGACAGAAACTGTGTAGAAGCCTCGCATGTGTGTGTGTGTGTGTGCATCTCTTACCATCACTTAACAACTGGTGTTGGTTTGTTTATTTCCCTGTAACTTAGCAGTTTGACAAAAGGGACTGCTAGAATAAGTACCAGACTTTAAAATTTAATACCAGAATCGATTTGTTTGATGAAACACTTTGAGGTGGTGTCCCACCGGAATCACAGTTTTATGGCTAAAACAAGAAAAAGAAGAAACTCTTTTTTATTTTTAAAATAAAAAAAAGAGTTGGTCACACGACCTGCTAGAAATAGCAGTCAAATCCCTCCCAAATTACAACTTATGAGTCCTAAAAAAAAAGGATGGTTACATTGGTAAAATGTCATATGTATTTGTATACACAAAAAGATGATTTAGTCACAGCTGTAACATCTTTGATCATTGGGCAGCATAATCAGGACAGACCTAGGGCTAAACATATCGATCTATGAATGGCTGGTTTTAATATCCACTCAGCATGGCTTCATTTATCAAATGCAGAGTATTTTGAACTGCAAACCATAACTATATCCCTAAAATCACATCACAACTCTCATTTTTTTACACCAACATCAAGGTTCACACATTTGTGAGGGAATTTGAGACATGGCACTCTTGTCTTCTTTCTCAGAAGTTTAAAAATTTTATAACTTAATGCGAGGTGTAAAGAGCAGTGGTTGTGATTTTTGCAGGCTCTTGGATACTGATGAGACTGATGCTGTTGATGTCCTGACTAAATATTTGTAGCTTAAAATGTGAGCGGGTCAGAATTATGGACACTGGCTTCAATATGCAACATAATGAACTCTGCTTCAAACACCTGAAGACCAGATGGTGGTGTTGAACTGGTCAAAGTGTTAGGTCTAACAGCCAAGAAACAGATGGTGGTGTTGAACTGGTCAGGGTGTTAGGTCTAACAGCCAAGAACCAGATGATGGTGTTAGATCTTTCAGCCAAGGACCAGGTGGTGCTGTTAAATTGAACAGACACCATGATCTCTGGCACTGCCCTAACGAACTTTTTCAAGTTCCAACTGAAAAGGAAGGTGGGGCTAGAGAAAATGTGTCTGTCAGAGTGCGTATTCAAAAAAGGATGGATGCGTGTTGCACGGATGCCAGGTGTGAAAGACCTTGCATGAACACGCCATGATCACTTGCCAAAAGGTTTCAGTTAAAATAACAGGCCTCGTGGGGTCGGCTATCCTGTTCTTTTTTGACTTCATATGTCCTTTTTTCTTCGTTTGTTCTTGTAACTCATTCGATTTCATTGTAAATAATTTCATTTCATCCACATGACCCCAAATCATGTTGTATTGTCCCCATCTGTGTAAACCCTTATGGGTAATAAAGAAATTCACCATAACTAAAGGCACAAAAGGGCCAGAGGTGTTTAGTTTCCGGTTAGCCCTGAGAAAACAAACTTATGATCAATGGCAATTCAATCGTAACAATCAAGTACTTTTCATGTCTAGGCATGGCTGTATTATCCCCTGTGACGTTAGGGTGCAGTTTGAGGGAGATTTGATTCTTGTTTCTTGCATATCCATCCAGCTTGTAGTGACAGAAGTGTTAAAACTGGGGCGTGTGAAAGAAATTGGCGATTTTCGATAAAACCAAATTGCCGATTCATTTCAATGGACAGCCAACAGTCAATCTTTCGTTAAATTCATTTTGGCATTTTTCTTCAAATTCGTCATCCATACATTCTTTGTTATATCTTAGGAAAGTCGCTATGCCGATAATAAAAGACATGCACAGGTTCGCTTTCACTTCTTAGTCAATTGATTAAATACACAAACAATTAACTAATCGATCGATTGTTTGTTTGCTCGTCAAAGTTCTTTCGTTGCTGTTGCCAACCTTTTCAATGACCCGTGACTCGCTCCAAGACCTAGAATTTATTTCAACACACGATTTCACATCGGGAATCTTGCAAGCAAAGACAAAAATCGAAATACACACATTTCTTGGTTATATGTAATATAGATTCGTTCATTATATCCACATTTGTTTGTTAAACATATACATTCGTAATGTAAACAGATGTTTATGTCAGCGGGCGAGGAAGACGACACCTGAATAGATTGACAGATGGACACTTGAGAGAAAGAAAGATATATACGTGCAGGTATTGCCATAGACAGATATATAGACACACACAAACAGGGGCAGTATCGAGATAGATACAGAAGAACGTTCGGATAGAATGATAGATAGACATATGTGATGATGGGGCGAGACAGACGTGTAGGGAAAGAAAGATAGATAGACAGATAAATAGATGGATATATAGGTACACAGGTAGTTAGGTGGATGGATGGACAGATAGTTATAGTAAAGTGCAGGTTGAGAAAAAGATAGACAGACTGAGGTGAGGGTAGCGCGCTAGACAGATAGATATAGACACAAACAGATGTTTGGGTAGTGAGATAGACAGATAAATGAACACAGTCGAGGTGGTAGTTGAGAAATAGATAGACCGATCGATAGACAGAGAGATTGATAAATTGATGGATGGATGGATGGATGGACGGACGGACGGGTGGGTAGGTAGGTAGGTAGGTAGTAGATAGATAGATAGATAGATAGATAGATAGATAGATAGATAGATAGATAGATAGATAGATAGATAGATAGATAGATAGATGGATAGACAGATGGATAGACAAATAGATGGATAGACAAATAGATAGATAGATATAAACAAAGAGACGTGTGGGTTGAGCGATTGGATAGAGAGAGTGAGGAGAGAGAGACAGACATAAATAGACGTGCATGAAGAGAGAGAGATCGACAGACAGACAGATGGACAGATGGAGAGATAGATAGATAAATAGATTTAAACGAAGGTGAGAAGCTGTCGCGGGCGGCCAATCAATGGGAAACAAGAACGTTTTCTTACCTTCTCTGGAAGAGAGAAAAAAGAAAGAGGATCGATTGAAGTAAATAATAATATCTCCAAGGTATGTTTTGAGTGAAGTGTCGTTGCTATTGTTACCGATATTTACACATCATCCCACGTACGGCTACCTCACGACACTGGAGAGCTCCAGACAAAGAAGTGAGAAGTTTAGAGGATTCAAGGGGGAGATTACTCTACACTACTGCTGCTGCTGCTGCTGTTACTATTACTACTATTACTACTACTACTGTTACTAATACTACTATTACTGTTACTACTACTACTATTACTATTACTACTACTACTATTACTACTACTGTTACTACTACTGTTACTACTACTACTACTACTACTACTACTGTTATTATTACTACTACTACTACTATTACTGTTACTACTACTACTACTACTACTACTGTTATTATTACTACTACTACTACTATTACTGTTACTACTACTACTACTACTACTATTACTACTACTATTACTACTATTGCTACTACTAGTGTTATTAATACTACTACTACTACTACTACTGCTGCTGTTGTTGTCACTACTACTGCTGCTGCTGTTACTACTCCTGGACGACGAGAGGGAGAAGAGTCTAATATGTTCGTTGGACTTGCATGAAATAGCAGCTAAATTTTCTTAAAACAGGGATCCTACGCTTTTACAAGTCTTTGCAACGGTCCGAAATTATTTTACAGAAACTAAAACTGGAATCACGATCTCTTTAAGTCCATTAAAACAATGTAATACATTCAAAATCAGAAAAAAAATTTCCCATTATAAGTATCAATGGAACGGATATTGGTTAGTGGTTGTCACCAAAAGCAGCTGTTGAATATTGGCGCCAGCGAAATTCGGACAGGAAGCCTTCGAAGAGAGTCTGTGATGTGTCCCATTCCATTCATCAGCTTCTTTTTGGTCCTTTTCCCAACCTGGACTTCATTGATTGCGCAAGATAATCGGGTTGTACCAAATTTCCGCAATGGATTATGTTAGAACTGCGTGAATTATTATATATTACCGTGTGTCAAATATGTTGAACATCAGCCATCTGGAATAACGAAAGTGCCAGGAATAACAAACCTATTTCAATTAATAATAATAATAATCAATTCTTTTTTATTGGCCACAAGGGCTGACACGCATGATTACATAAAGGGACAAGACAGGACGAAAGGTTACAAAGGGTTTTGCCGTTTTTGAAAAACATCGAGTAAAAATCTTTATAACAACTTATAAAATTCAACAAGGAAAAACTCCCAAAAGGGGGAGACGTTTCGAAAGGTTCCTGGTGGAAAAACCCTACAAAAGCCAACGGGAGCCTGGTCAAAAAAAGGGGTGTAGAGAGTCCCCTTTTTTCTCCTTTTGTATTACCCTTTTGAAATCACAGGCGAAACCTGAGAACTGGTCCATTTATACAGGCCAGTCTCGCACAATTCACCCACCTTTCATAAAACTTGCTATCGGACAGCACTTTCCTCTCTAACCTCATCTTCCTTTTCAAGTGAAACTTGAAAAAGTTGATGAGGCCTTGACCAAAGAGGAAAGTGTCTGTCTTTAGCCCTTTCAAACGAGTCCACCACACGACCTCTTTCGCCACAGCCACTAGGCACAAGAAAACGGCCTCGCCCTCCTTGTTAAAGGAGGTCGGCGGGGCAATCTTCACTATGGATTCGGCCGATAGTAATAAACATTGTGTACAGTGCTCAGCTGCACTACAACTCATCTAAAGTGTATATATAATCAGGTGTAGTTTCGACGGATTTCGGAAAGCATGAGGGTCTTAAAGGATGCAGTGTCATGGCAGTCAACAACTGACGCAGGCAGTTTGTTCCATGCTTCAGCAACTCTGAGCGTGAAAAAATGTTTCCGAAAGTCATGGGAGCTGTGTTGTTTTCTGACTTTGTAGGCATGTCCACGTGTGTTAGACACATGGAGATCAAAAAGGTGTTCAGTGTTGTTGTTGGTGAGGTGGTTGATAACTTTGTGGGTGTTTACCAAGTCCGTCGCCAGACGCCGGAGCTTCAGTGAATCCATGCCCAGGGAAACAAGGCGCTCAGAATATGGTAGGTGTCTGATGGAGGGTATGCGTTTGGTTGCACGTCTCTGGACAGATTCCAGGAGGTCAATGTTCTGAGAAAGATAGGGGTTCCCTAATCTTAGTAATACTTCGTAATACTTTTATTGGGGCTTTTTCGTTCTGCGTTCAATACCTCTCAACACCCAGTAACGTGGGCCTGGAACTTGTACGTGGTCAAGAACATGAACTAAATCGAATCTGTTCAATCTTTTCGGTGTATAACATCAGTGTCCAGTATCTTGTCCAGTCGTGGAACAAATTATAATTTAGGGGCGTAAAAAAAAAAAACCAAAAGACCAGTTTCAATTTAGGACCATAAAAAACGAGGATACCTGGAACTGGATCTGTGAGGTGAAATGTATAGGAATCTATACGTGATTGCATGATGTGCTAGACATAGCAGTAACTTTTCATCCTCAAATTACATTCTACCACTAAGCGGAATTTCGTCTGTCTCTACGTTCTGAGTTCAAATTCCACCAAAGTCGACTTTACCTTTCATCGTTTCGGGGTCAATAAAATAAATAACAGTGGAGAACTGGGGCCGATGTAATCGACTTGCCCATCCCTCGAAAACGCTGACTTCGGGCCAAAATTTGAAACCATTCCCTACCGCCTTAAAAATAATAATCCTTTCTACTAAAGGTACAAGGTCTGAAATTTGGGGCTTGACTAGTCGATTACAATGACCTCAGTGTTTTACTGGTACTTAATTTATCGACCCCGAAAGGATGAAAGGCAAAGTCCACTTCGGCGGAATTTGAACTCAGAACGTAGCGGCAGACGAAATACCTATTTCTTTACTACCCACAAGGGGCTAAACACAGAAGGGACAAACAAGGACAGACAAACGGAATAAGTCGATTACATCGACCCTAGTTTCGTAACTGGTACTTAATTTATCGACCCCGAAAGGATGAAAGGCAAAGTCGACCTCGACGGAATTTGAACTCAGAACGCAGCGGCAGACGAAATACCTCTAAGCATTTCACCCTTCGTGCTTATGTTTCTGCCAGCTCGCCGCCTTAATATCTAGAAAATATTAACACGGAACATCAAACATATGTTCCATGGAAATACCACATTTTATAACCATACTCTCTTGACATACCTCTAGCTATATGTAGAGCAACCTTTATTTCGTGATCATTTATATTGTAATTTAATATCACATACTCTTTGCAGGGTTACATACTTATTTACCATAAAATCTTCTGTGTGGAATGTATCAAGAATAAAATATATGTTTCTGGTTGGAAACCCCAGGTTTCCTGTCCTGGAATCGCCTGGCTGAGAGTTCATACGGGTACAGGGACTCTACCGTACACCTTGTAACTATGTTATGCTACAAACCAGCATGTTACAGTGGGTGTTTAAGAACTCAAGGGTGCATAAAACATCCCCCACAAACACCAAAAACAAGCTGAAGATGACTGCCACTTCACACGAGTCCTCGGGTGTCCGAGTACGCCCTCTTTGCGCACACATTCCCTAGCCTCGAATCACCGCGAAAGGTCGAAAGAGACTGAAAATTCTTTGAAAACGAAGGCTGTGGAGAAAACTTTTACCAGCATTATGACATCATAATGACTATTTGGAAGAACTGAAAATCTTTGAAGTGGACGAACGGGATTTAATTTCACATATATACAATCATAAGCGAACATGTACACACGCACATACACACACATGAATATATACACGCCTACGTTTATGCATATATTATAAGCATATATGTTTTGATATATTACGCACATACATTTAAGTATGTATGTATCATGATAGATAGATAGATAGATGATAGATAGATAGATAGATAGATAGATAGATAGATAGATAGATAGATAGATAGATAGATAAATAGATAGATAGATAGATAGATAGATAGATAGATAGATAGATAGATAGATAGGTAGGTAGGTAGGTAGATGGATGGACAGATGGATAGATAGATAGATAGATAGATAGATAGATAGATAGATAGATAGATAGGTAGGTAGGTAGGTAGGTAGGTAGGTAGGTAGGTAGACAGGCAGGTAGATAGATAGATAGGTATGTAGGTAGATAGATAGATGCCTCCACCCCACTCGCTTGACAACCGATGGCGCGTTTATGTCCCCGTAATCTAGCGGTTCAGCAAAAGAATCCGATAGGCTTACAAAGAATAAGTCTTTGGGGTCGATTTGCTCGACTAAAGGAGGTGCTCCAGCAGGGATTTTAAAAAACATTGTAATGAGTAAACAATGTCAAGAGCTGGGGTAAAATGACTTGAAACTCCATTATATATATATATAATTTCGGCAGTATAATCTTAAATATACATACACTTAGTCTTACTGCGGTGAGCCCATGGGATCATGAAACCGGAACTAAACCCGATTTTCGTGGCGTCTAATTGACTGAAATTGCAACACTGATCCGTCACTAAACCAACTCCCCAGCTATTTGATGGAACTCATTTTTAGCTCATTGGACGAGAAAAACGTCCAAAATGAAGCGATTTGTTCAAGAACACAACACAGTCACCCGGTCCGGGAATCGAAACCACGACCTTACGATTGTGAATGCAATACTGTAACCATTTAACCACCTTCATCATGCTTCATACCCTCGAAAATGTATATCTACAAAATTTCATTAAAATGCTCGAAATTAAAGACGAAATATCTTACAAACAATAGAATTTTCTCAATAAAGCCAAGAGAAAATGATGTTTTATAAACACATTCTACCAGTATACGAAGTTTAAAAGTGTTTAGTTACCTAAAAATTATGTTACAAAGTGCCGTTCAGAAGGAAAAGATCGAAATAAATATACACTCTTGAAAGTTATAAGGAAACTAAGTTGGTGGGGCGCTAAAGTGTAGTTATATCCTATCAGTTAAGAGTAGACCAACCGAAGATGATTTTTCTTTCGCTCTTTCCTGGAATCAATAAAATTATTTACCAGTCGAACACGGTAATCGATACAACCCATTATGTTTCCCTCACAAACAGGTAGCTCTGTGCCGAGATTACAAAAATCAATTATTAATACAAACGTTAATTGCTGATGGAGTGTTTAATTGCTTTTTACTTGTTTCAGTCAATGGACCGTGGTCATGCTGGAGCCTCGCCTTGAAGGAGTTCGGTATTTATTCTGGCGGTCTCTTTTTGCCGAACCGATAAGTTACGGGGACGTAAACAAACCAACACCAATTGTAAAGCGTGAAACACACGCACACACAGAGATAGATAGATAGATAGATAGATAGATAGATAGATAGATAGATAGATACGACAGGCTTCTTTCAGTTTACCAAATCCACTCACAATGCTCTGGTCGACTCTGGGTAATAGCAGAAGACATTTGCCCAAGGTGCCGTGCAGTGGGACTGAACCAGGAACTATACGGTTGGTAAGCAAACTTCTTAGTTGCGCCTGTTTTAATTCGTTTCAAATTTGGGTCCGAAGTCGGCAGTTTCGAGCAAATGGGGGCAAGTCAATTAAATCAACCCCAGTTGCTCAACTGGTACTTATTTTATCGACCCCGAAAAGGTTGAAAGGTAAACTCGATCTCGGTGGAATTTGACCTCAGAACGTACAGACTGAAGAAATGCCGCTAAACATTTTTGCGAAGCGCGCTAACGACTCTGCCAGCTCGCCGCCTTCACTTATAACTAATAATTATTTCTACTCTAGGCTCAAGGACTTGAAAAAATTTGTGGGGTCTGGTCGATTACATCGACCCCAGTGCGTAAGTGGCACTTATTTAATCGACCCCGAAAGGATGAAAGGCAAAGTCGACCTCGGCGGAATTTAAACTCAGAACATAAAGACAGACGAAATACGTATTTCTTTACTACCCACAAGGAGCTAAACACAGAGGAGACAAACAGGGACAGACAAACGGATTAAGTCGGTTATATCGACCCCAGTGCGTAACTGGTACTTATTTAACCGACCCCGAAAGGATGAAAGGCAAAGTCGACCTCGGCAGAATTTGAACTCATAACGTAACGGCAGACGAAATACTTGTTTCTTTACTACCCACAAGGGGCTAAACACAGAGAGGACAAACAGGGACAGACAAACAGATTAAGTCGATTATATCGACTCCAGTGCGTAACTGGTACTTATTTAATCGACCCCGAAAGGATGAAAGGCAAAGTCGACCTCGGCGGAATTTGAACTCAGAACGTAACGGCAGACGAAATACTGCTAAGCATTTCGCCCGGCGTGCTAATGATCGTGTCAGCTCTCCGCCTTCAGTGATATTAATAATGTCGACTAAAAGATATTCCCAAATATTTGCATTTTTTATAAAAGACGAGAAAAAGAAAAATCGTTTTTCTTTTTTAATCGTATTTTGTTCACAGTATTATTGACTGAACGTTTTAGTATAATCAATAGCAATCACTGCTTCGCTGCATTAACGACGCTTTGATCTCCGGTTTCGATCTCTTTATCAATGGAAAGCTCTGTATTGATTAATAACAACATCTAGGCAACTCAGACGAAACAGTTACCACAGAGCTGTCGGTAGTATAGTAATAAATCTATCCGTTAGTCTTGCAGGACACCTACCATATTCTGAGCGCCTTGTTTCCCTGGGCATGGATTCACTGGAGCTCCGGCGTCTGGCGACGGACTTGGTAAACGCCCACAAAGTTGTCAACCACCTCACCAATAACAACACTGAACACCTTTTTGATCTTCATGTGTCCAACACACGTGGACATGCCTACAAAGTCAGAAAACAACACAGCTCCCACGACTTTCGGAAACATTTCTTCACGCTCAGAGTTGCTGAAGCATGGAATAAACTGCCTGCGTCAGTTGTTGACTGCCATGACACTGCATCCTTTAAGGCCCTCATGCTTTCCGAAATCCGTCGAAACTACACCTGATTATATATACACTTTAGATGAGTTGTAGTGCACCTGAGCACTGTACACAATGTTTATTATTATTATTTTTATACGCTTAAAACAACTCGCTGGCAGAATCATTAGCGCATTGGACAAAAGGCCCAGCGACATTTGTTCTGGCTCTTTGAGTTCTGAGTTCAAATTCCGCCGAGATCACTTTTGTCTTTCGTCCTTTTGGGATCGATGAAATAAAAACCAGCTGAACACTGGGACCGATGAAGGCAGTAATGGCAATGGCTAATCGATGATAAATGAGATAGATAGGTAGGTAGGTAGATAGGCAGGTAGGTAGATAGATAGATAGATAGATAGATAGATAGATAGATAGATAGATAGACAGACAGATAGATAGACAGATAGAATGATAGGCAGACAGATAGACAGACAGACAGATAGATAGATAGATAGATAGATAGATAGATAGATAGATAGATAGATAGATAGATAAACAGACAGATAGACAGATAGATAGATAGATAGATAGATAGATAGATAGATAGATAAACAGACAGATAGACAGATAGATAGATAGATAGATAGATAGATAGATGCCCCCCCACAGCCCTCGCTTGACAACCGATGGCGCGTTTATGTCCCCATAAACTAGCGGTTCAGCAAAAGACACCGATAGATTTCAAAATGATGATGATGATATCAGAAAGGATTAGCATCATCATCGTCGTCGCCGTTATCATCATTATTATTTAAAAAACGCATCAACTTAATTGATTTTCATACCTATTACAATCAGTACAAGGCATACATATATATTTCTTTATTGCCCACGAGGGGCTAAACATAGAGGGGACAAACAAGGACAGACAAACGGATTAAGTCGATTACAACGACCCCAGTGCGTAACTGGTACTTAATTTATCGACCCCGAAAAGATGAAAGGTAAAGTCAACCTCGGCGGAATTTGAACTCAGAACGTAAAGGGCAGACGAAATTCGGCTACGCATTTCACCCGGCGTGCTAACGTTTCTGCCATCCATAGATACCTATATACGTACATAGGTACGTAAATACGTACAGACAGACAGGCAGAAAAATGAGTTTTAACTATTTTCATACCAACCCAGTCCTGACTCTTCCACTTCTTCCTTTTCTTCTCCTCCTCCTCTTCCACCGCCTTCTCATCCATTTCTTCAACTTATTCTTCCTCCCTCATCTTCCTTTATACCTTTTCTTCTCATCCACTTCTTCAGCTTACTCTCATTTCCCTTCTTCTTCTTCTTTTTTCTTCTCCTCCTCCTCTTTCTTCTTCTTTTTCTTTTTTCTTCTTCTTCTTCTCCTCCCCTTCTTCTTTTTTCTTCTTCTCCTCTTTCTCTTTTCTTCTTCTTCTCCTCCTCCTTCTTTCTTCTTCTTCTCCTCCTTCTTCTCTTTTCTTCTTTTTTCTTCTCCTCCCCTTCTTTTTTCTTCTTCTCTTTTCTTCTTCTTTCTTCTTCTTCTCCTTCTCCTCCTTCTTTCTTTCTTTCTTTCTTTCTTTCTTCTTCTTCTTCTTCTTCTTCTTCTTCTTCTTCTTCTTCTTCTTTTCTTCTTCTCCTCCTCCTCCTCCTCCTCCTCTTCATTCACTCCTTCAGCTTCGCCTTCTCCTCCTCATCTACATCTCCACCTCTTCTTCCTCATCCTTTTCCTTCTTTGTGTTTAATACTCATCCTGTTTTTTTTTGGGTTTTTTTATTGTTTGGAATACAAATTATATCTATAAGTTCCATGTAAGGGAGCATATCTATTTCTCTTTCTCTCTCTCCTTTTCTCTCCCTCTCTTTCTCTGTCTCACTCCCACATCTCTCTCTCTCTCTATTAGTATATCTATCTATTTACCCTCCAATATGTGCGTGTACATATATCAACTAATTTCTCTCTCTTTCTCTCCCTACTCCGTCTCTCTCTCTCTCTCTGTTAGTATGTCTATCTATTCACCCCTCTATATGTATGTATATCAAACAATTTCTCTTCCCTCGCCCTCTCCCTTGATGTGTATATATATATATGTGTGTGTGTATGTATATATAATATATATGGCTGTGTGGTAAGTAGCTTGCTAACCAACCACATGGTTCCGGGTTCAGTCCCACTGCGTGGCATCTTGGGCGAGTGTCTTCTACTATAGCCCCGGGCCGACCAATGCTTTGTGAGTGGATTTGGTAGACGGAAACTGAAAGAAGCCTGTCGTATATATGTATATATATGTATGTGTGTGTGTTTGTGTGTCTGTGTTTGTTCCCCTAGCATTGCTTGACAACCGATGCTGGTGTGTTTACGTCCCCGT
>NC_043020.1:7245455-7287321 GCF_006345805.1 Octopus sinensis
GATAGAGTCGCACCCATGCCAGTGGCATATAAGAAGCACCCAGCTCACTCTGTAAAGTGGCCAGCATTAGGAAGGGCATCCAGCCATAGAAACCATGCCACAACAGTAAATTGAAGTCTGGACAGCTCGTCAGCTGGCCAGCTTCATGTCAAACCGTCCAACCCATGCCAGCATGGAAAACAGATGTCAAAAGATGATGGTGATGATGATGATGATGATGATGATATATTTATAAAATCTGGCATATCATCAAGGAAAATCAAAAGGATGATTATGTTGAGACCTATATATCTCTTATCTTGTTTTAGCCATTGGGCTGTGGTCATACTGGGGCACCACCTTGAAAAGTTTAATCAAACTGATAGATCCCAGTACTTATTTTTGTTCTTTTGTTTTCAGTCTCGTACTTATTATATCAGTCTCTTTTGCCAAACTGCTATGTCACAGGGATACAGGGAGCAGGGTGTATACATAAATACAAAGATACACACATTCATACACACTCACATATATATATATATAGTGGCTGTATGGTAAGTAGCTTGCTTACCAACCACATGGTTCCGGGTTCAGTGCCACTGCGTGGCACCTTGGGCAAGTGTCTTCTGCTATAGCCTCGGGCCGACCAATGCCTTGTGAGTGGATTTGGTAGACGGAAACTGAAAGAAGCCTGTCGGATATATGTATATATGTGTGTGTATGTTTGTGTTTCTGTATTTGTCCCCCTAGCATTGCTTGACAACCGATGCTGGTGTGTTTACATCCCCGTCACTTGGCGGTTCGGCAAAAAGAGACCGATAGAATAAGAACTGGGCTTACAAAGAATAAGTCCCGGGGTCGAGTTGCTCGATTAAAGGCGGTGCTCCAGCATGGCCGCAGTCAAATGACTGAAACAAGTAAAAGAGAAAAAAGAGAAAGAGAATATATATATACATATATATATATAGTGTGTATGTGTGTGTGTGTGCATCTCAGCATTGATATTTGTCTGTTGGTCTTGGAGCAACACCACCATTTCTAAACAAATGATTTCCAAAATTTGCTTACAGATCCAAAATTATCTTGGAATAATGCATGAAGAAAATAATATTGAAATCAGACACAAACCGGAAAAAAAAATGGAGAACGTTTGATTGAAAACCTAATGTCTTAAACTGATGGTTTTTAACAGCCAGGCAAGATTTAATCTTTTGTGTGTGTGCGTATGTGTGTGTGTGTGTCTGTGTGTATTATACTAATTCTCTCTCTCTCTCCCACATACAAGCACATACAAACTTTCTCTTTCATTTCTCATAAACAAAATTGTATCTAGTTATAGGCGGAGATAAAGAATATGCACACCACCCGTTTTCGGTGTAACCCTGATCCTAATCTTAACCCTAACCCAGTGCTTTTCAAATTTTTTGCTGGAGCGGAACCCCAAGGAAACATTCCACTGGCTCGAGCAACCCCTGTGCAATAATTTAATAGTCTTATGCACACATATCTGCACAAGAGAATGAAAAATTACTGCTGATTTTAGCAGTTTTCTAACTTCTTGGGAAACCCTGGTTGAAAACCACTGCCCTAACCCTAACCACCGGGTGTGCGTATTCTTTACCTTCGCCCAATTTTAACATATACATCACTATGGCGAAGGTAAAGAATACGCACACCCGGTGATTAGGGCTAGGGTTAGGTTTAGGGTTAGAGTTAGGGTTAGGATTAGGGTTACGCCGAAAACGGGTGGTGTGCGTATACTTTACCTCCGCCTAAAATTGTATGTATTTATCTTATAAAATATTCAAGATTGCTGCAACTTCTCGGATAGAGACCTTAACAGGGACAGAAACTAGCAATAAGTCACGTAAAGACAAAAATAACTAAAAGTACAGGGGAAAGAACTCTATAACATGAGTCTGGAATTTCTTCCCATCCTTCTCTCTAAGAGCAGCAAATTTGGTCAAATCTAACATTTGTCCGTTTCAGTAGTTGCCTGTACAAAAACTGCAATAGATAAATGGATGTCACATTATAATTATACATTTCGATAATATTAAAGGGTAAACTTTATTTTTTTTTACATTTATTCAATTATTGTTTTTCATATAAAAAAAATATTTTACCAGAAAAAAGAATCAGAGGAGAGAATGTTATTGATCTCCATTTTTCCATTGGAAAATTATAAACCGAAAATCGTATAATTTCATTTCGTTTAACAGTTTCATTTCAATTTTGGAGAGATTGACCTAAGTTATGAACTCCTTGGTTTAGAGTTAATTCCCCTTCGTAATTCTATTTGTCGTCATGCAGCGCTCTCTTAACAACCGGTGCGCCCTTACTTAAATTCCGGAAAAAAAAAAGACAATAAAAAAATGTTTCGTTTCAAAAAAAAAGGGTTCATAAAATGTGATAAATTTTTCAGAATATATGGCGGCGATTTTTCGTCTCTAGTAGACCTTTCCGTCGATTTCCGTAAAAAAATTTTTTTTCTTTTACATATGGGCTTGCGGGAACTTTTGAAGTAATATACATACATATACACATACACCGAGTAAAAAATTTCAGTTATCTCTTTCTTTCACACATTACTCTGTCTCTTCACACACACTAACAGAAGCACTTCACTTACACAACATACTGTCTGTCTCCCACACCCCATCAAACACACACACACACATGTACATCAATGCTACCCATGCACGGTAACTTCAAAAGAACTTCCCTCGTCATAAAATGGCTTTCTCTTAGTCTCTTTCGCTCTCATTACTTCAAAAGTTCCCGCAAGCCCATATGTAAAAAAAAAAAAAATTTTTTTACGGAAATTGACGGAAAGGTCTACTAGAGACGAAAGATCGCCATAAATTATATAATAGAAATTAATTGTTAATATTTATTTTGATACTTTTTTTTTCCAAGGCGGCGAGCTGGTAGAATCGTTACCACGTCGGAAAAAACTGCTTAGTGGCATTTCTTCCTGACTTGACGTTCTGAGTTCAAATTCCGCCGCGGTCGACTTCGCTTTCCATCCCTTCGTGGGTTGATTAAATAAGTACCAGCTGATATAATCGACTTATCTTTCCCCAGAAATCACACTGGCCTTGTGCTAAGATTTGAAACCGATATTTATTTCGCTTTTATACAACAAAAAGTGCACAAAATCTTAAGATATAAATGTTTGAATAGTTGGTCAATAATTATAACGTTTTCGAAAATTTACATTAATTTCTATTTATATATTCCAATTTCTAAAACTATTATCAATTAATATTTACTTTTAAATTGTTTTATACCAAGCCACACCTATTATCCTGAAAGCTTGGCACCTGAAGTAGACTGGATTTTCTGGTTTTCTGCAAACAACATAAATATATACTTAAAATATAAAATAAACTAGGAAAAGCGAAAAACTAAATTGTATTTAACGGATTCAAATTAATACACTTGTAAAGCAGAGTCTATTTGATATTTATTTATCCACTTAAACTTCTTAAAATATATTATGCTGTACCCATATATAAAGAATAATATTTATGGGATGAAAATTAAATGAAGAAAAATGAAGAACACGATTTTATTCAACAGAAACAGGTACAAATTAGTAAAATTCTGATGCAGAGTATTTTAAATCTTTATCAATCCACTCAAAAAAGTAACCACCACAACTATTTTTAACACAGCGAATGCAAATTAACCAACTTCTAAAACAGGGTCTGTTTACTCAATACAGGGTATAGTACAGTGCTTTTCAAACTTTTTGCTGGAGCGGAACCCCGAGGAAACATTCCACTGGCTCGAGGAACCCCTGTGCAATAATTTAATAGTCTTATCCACACATATATGATATATATATGTATGTGCATATGTAGCAAGATAGATACACACACACACACACACGATATTTAACTAGGACTGAAATTTCTATTCACTATAGCAGTGCTTTTCAAACTTTTTGCTGGAGCGGAACCCCAAGGAAACATTCCACTGGCTCGAGGAACCCCTGTGCAGTAATTTAATAGTCTTATGCACACATATCTGCACAGGAGACTTAAAAATTACTGCCGATTTTAGTAGTTTTGTAACTTCTTGCGGAACCCCTGGACTGTACTGGCGGAACCCTGGTTGAAAACCACTGGCATAGCATATTGCAGGGAATTACAAACTATTTTCGGATTTCTGGAAACCAAGATAAGTGGTCAGGTTGGGTTGTGTGTCAGGGACAAATTTTAGCCAGAATTACACAAGGGATTTTATTGTGTCTACACCGTTTATTGCAAGACTGTCATGGAAATCGTTATCCAAATATGTTTCATAATTGGTCTCAGTGTCCGATTTTGGCTTTTCAAGACAAATTTCCCTGCTTGGTTATCATCTCGAGTGGAAATCTCGACACCCCTAACATCATGGAAACGGAGTAAGTCTTATTTGCTTTCATTTTCGAGTATTTAACACCGACTTAACCCAAATATCTGAGAGTAGCCGGATAGATTTTTTTTGAGACATTTAATAAATATTCAGCTTTAAACGAATATCTTTAAAAAGATCCTTAAAGTTTCCTGTATTTTATTCATCGTTGTTTTATTGGGGGTTCTTCTAAACAAACCCTGATCGCTCTTAGACGTCAGATATAATATATTTTAGCGTTTGTATTTTGCTTCCTGGAAAAACTCCCAAAAGAAATTGTTGCAGAGATCAAAGCTATGCAAATCAGCAAATTATAAAGTAATTAGAATTTGCTTTTAATTAGCATTCCCAATGTTGGTTATTGGCATTTAGTGTGAATACTTTGGTATCTATTTTATTGCAGAACTTTTATTATTTCCTTTTGTTGTTTAGCATCATTCTGACTTGATGGAGCCGGCTTATGATGAAAGGCATTCCATACATGATCACCATGTCTTTCTGGTAAATTTTTACCGTCCCCCCCCCTATATACAAGGAAACCGAGACCTCACTGTCCCAGTATTCTATCTCCTGAGGCTGAGCGAGTTTGATTCAAAAAAAAACTTGGCTGCTAGAAATAGCAGCAAAAATTCTTTCAAATTTAAAAGAAAGGAAAGAAAAATATTCTTTTCTACTCTAGGCACAAGGCCCGAAATTTGGTGGTAGGTGGGGCAATCGATTAGATCGACCCCAGTGTACAACTGGTACTTAATTTATCGACCCCCGAAAGGATGAAAGGCTAAGTCGATCTCGGCGGAGTTTGAACTCAGAACGAAAAGACAGACGAAATACTGCTAAGGAATTCGCCCGGCGTGCAAACGTTTCTGCCAGCTCGCCACCTTAGGAAAAAAAAAAAAAAATATTGGATAATGTTGTACGATACACTGCACCAGAAAATAACTAAATAAACGATGGTGTGGTTACGGCTGGATTGCCTTTCATCATAGGTCTGCTCAACCAGGCTGACTTGGGGCTCAACAACAACACTTCAGTATTTCCGGATAAATCACAACTGATAAACGTCCAGCATTTAATATTTTACGTTAAAAAAAAAGGGCGGCGAACTAACAGAATCGTTCGCACGCCGGGCAAAAAATTCAGCGGCATTTCTTCCGTCTTTACGTTCCGAGTTCAAATTGCTCCGAGGCCGACTTTGCTTTCATCGTTCCGGACTCGAGGCCCTGGGAGTCAATATAATCGACTCCCCGCCCCTCCCACCTCAAACTCCGAACGTGTTGGCTTTGTGCCAAAATTTGAAACCGAAAGAAAGAGAGAGGGGGGAAAAAATTAACTGACGAAACTGAAAATTGAAATGTCGTTAATCCACAATGGATGACGTGTTTGGGCATGTAATAAGTTCTATTAATACTACTACTACTAATAATAATAATAATGATAATGATAATACTCCTTCCTACTATACGCGCAAGGCCTGAAATTTGGGGGAGAGGAATAGTTGATTGCATCGACCCCAGTACTTATTTTACTGTACCCGGAAGGATGAAAGGCAGTGTCGACTTTGGCGGAATTCGAACTCAGAAGATAGCGACAGACGGCATACCATTAAGTATTTCGCTCAGCATGCTAACAATTCTCCCATCGTCGCCGCCGAAATGATAACAATAATAATAATAATAATAATAATTTCTACGAAAGGCACAAGGCCTGAAATTTGCAGGGACAGGCTAGTCGATTACCAATGAAACATCATCATCATCATCGTTTAACGTCCGTTCTCCATGCTAGCATGGGTTGGACGGTTCGACCGGGGATCTGGGAAGCCAGACGGCTGCACCAGGCTCCAGTCTTATCTGGCAATGTTTCTACAGCTGGATGCCCTTCCTAACGCCAACCACTCCGTGAGTGTAGTGGGTGCTTTTTACGTGCCACCTGCACAGGTGCCAGGCGAGGCTGGCAACGGCCACGGTCGGATTGGTGTATTTTACGTGCCACCGTCACGGAAGCCAGTCGAGGCGGCGCTGGCATCGGCCACGAGTCGGATAGTGCTTTTTACGTACCACCAGACCAGGGGTCCTGGCTGGTTCAACTCGATTTCGATTTCGCTTGCCCCAACATGTCTTCGCAAGCAAAGGGGGTTGGCATGGGTGCCTGTCGTCGGTTGGTACTTAATTTATTGACCCCGAAAGGATGAAAGACAAAATCGACCTCAGCGGAATTTGAACTCTGAGTGTAAAAGACATATAAAATGCCAAACGTGCTAACGATTCTGTCAGCTTGTCACCTTAATAATAATAATAATAATATGCCATCAGTAACAAGTGTTGTATAAATGGAAATGAACTCAGACCAGGCCAGTGAAAAGAAAAAAAAGACAGTTTCTATATAAAATATATTTATTTACTGCACAGCTGTTTCTCTATGGTGACATTAAAAACTTGCAATGTTCCCAAGCTTTAATATATGTGTGTATGTTGTCATGGCTATGTGGTTAAGATGCTTGCTTTGCGAGCGCCTGGTTTTGAGTTCAGGCTCACTCTGAAGCACTATCATCATCATTGTTCGACCGTGGTCGAGACAATGGAATTTACCATGCTACGCCAGACTTCACGGTCCATCATGGCATTACGGAGGTCCTGTTGCTGGATGCCTGTATCCCTGGAGATTACATCAGGGTAGGAGAGTGTGCGCCCTCTGGTATTGCGAGTAGATGGCTTCCAGAGGAGAAGAGTAGAAATTACTTCTTTTTCAGCTCTATAACAATGTCCAGCAAACTGGACTCTCCTACCTTTCACAAGAGATGACACAGGTGGTAGTTTCCCATATATTTGCATTTTGGTTGGATGGCGCTTCCACGAGAGATTTTGAGCTCTCATAAGGAGGCGAGTGTAGGTTCCATCCAACCGCCTCTCAAGCTTCTTTGATAACGTCCAGGTTTCTGAGCCATATAGTAGAATTGGTTCGACTGTGGCTTTGAAGCACTTATGGGCTGGTGTCTTCAAATATAGCCTTGGACCAATGAACGCCTTGTGAGTGAATTTGGTTGATAGAAACTGTGTGGAAGTGTGCTGTGTATATATGTGTTTGTGTGTGTGTACCACCGACACTATTACTGCCTAATAACAGGTGTTGCTTTGTTTATATCCCTGCACCTTATCTCTTTGGCTATAGACACTGAATAAATGAATGCCAGTTTTTAACAAATAAGTCAGGAAGGGCATCCAGCTGTAGAAACCTTGCCAGATCAGATTGGAGCCTGGCGCAGCCTCCTGGCTTGCCAGTCCCCAGTCAAACTGTCCAACCCATGCCAGCATGGAAAACGGACGTTAAACGATGAGGATGATGAGGTCCTTGGGTCTGTTTATTCAACTGAAACCTTTCAAGGTGGTGCCCCAGCATGACCATAGTCAAATGACTGAAAGAAAAAAAACATAAAAGATTACTTTAAAATTAAATAAAATAAATTTCTCATTTCCGTAACCCCCACCCCCATAACTACTCTCTCACCTACTCCATCTCCTCCCCTTCCTCTGCCTCATTTTTTCCCTCTCTATGTGCACACAGTGTTCCTTTATTCATTGCCTGCACCAAGCCTCATTTGTGCACTCACCCTACACCCCTTACCGTAACTCTTTCTCTATCTTTCACTTTTACTCTCTCTCCCTCTATATATATATATATATATCATGTCACGTGATCACGTGACCGACCAGACCATCAGACGTTGTTACACATCGCTGGTCACAATGCTTTCGCATTGTTTTAGCCTTCGAATGACGCCACCCCGCTGGCTAAGCGTGCAGGCCGACAGAAGAAAGAGTACAGCAGGGATCACCACCCCCTGTCGGAGCATCGTGGAGCTTCTTAGGTGTTTTCGCTCAATAAACACTCACAACGCCCGGTCTGGGAATCGAAACCGCGATCCTATGACTGCGAGTCCGTTGCCCTAACCACTGGGCCATTGCGCCTCCATATATATATATATATATATACACTCTCGGAGTGGTTGGCGTTAGGAAGGGCATCCAGCTGTAGAAACTCTGCCAAATCCAGATTGGAGCCTGGTGCAGCCCTCTGGTTCGCCAGTCCTCAGTCAAAATCGTCCAACCCATGCTAGCATGGAAAGCGGACGTTAAACGATGATGATGATATATATATATATATATATATATGATATCAAACATGACAGGAGATCAACCAGCCAACATTTATATCAGCTTTAATAGATAGATCATCATCATCATTGCCATGTAACGTCCGTTTTCCATGCTGGCATGGGTTGAGCAGTTTCACAAGTTGATCAAATTCACTCATAAGGAATCAGTGGGCCTGGAGCTGTCCTAGAAGACACTTGCCCAAGGTTCTGTGCAGTGGGGTTGAGCCTGAAACCATGTGGTTGTGAAGCAAAATTCTCAATCGCACAGCCATGTTTGTGCAGAGGGAGTAAATACTTTGGTAGAAAATTGAACCTAGGCTGCTTGTGTGGTAGGTAGGTGTTTCTACCATTGAACCACTGGTGCTTGATCGAGATACCAACTGAAAAGCTGTCCGGGTTCCATTTCAGTTTTGGCATGGTTTCTATGCCTGGATGCCCTTCCTAATGCCAACCACTTTACAGAGTGTACTGGGTGTTTTTACCAGGGCCGTGGTGTCAGAGTCTGTAAAACTATACTGACTCCAACTCACAATGTCCTTATTCTTTAATTTCTTTAATATAAACCAGTTATTACATTTAGGCGCAGGAGTGGCTGTGTGGTAAGTAGCTTGCTTACCAACCACATGGTTCCAGGTTCAGTCCCACTGCTTGGCATCTTGGGCAAGTGTCTTCTACTATAGCCTCGGGCCGACCAAAGCCTTGTGAGTGGATTTGGTAGACGGAAACTGAAAGAAGCCCGTCGTATATATGTATATATATATGTGTGTGTGTGTTTGTGTTTGTCCCCCTAGCATTGCTTGACTACCGATGCTGGTGTGTTTATGTCGCTGTCACTTAGCGGTTCGGCAAAAGAGACCGATAGAATAAGCACTGGGCTTACAAAGAATGTCCTGGGGTCGATTTGCTCGACTAAAGGCAGTGCTCCAGCATGGCCGCAGTCAAATGACTGAAACAAGTAAAAGAGTAAGGCCTACTCAAAGTACAAGCGTATGCATATGCTTTATGAGATATGTAGACCACAGTCAATTACATAAAGAAGAGTCAGAGTCACCAATAGTAGAGGAGTCAAGAGTCACCAATAGTAGAGGAATCGGAGTCAAAGCTTTTTGTTTCGACTCCACAGTTTTACACAACACCAGCATGGGGATTTTGCATGGCACCGGCAAGATTAGGGACACTCGGCAGGAAAGGGATGCAGGGGACATCCCTGTATTCAAGGACAACCACACTTAGCTTGACGTCTCTTCAAGAGCACAGCAAGCCACCAGAGGCCTCGGACCCCTGTCATCCCCAACATCTGAAGAGCCACTCTCACCGTTTCGTCCTATGTCTTCCTGAGTCTACCCCTTCCACATGTTCGCTAGCGCCACACCAGTCATGTTTCAACTGGTACCTTGATCAGCACAAACGTGGCTGTGCGATTAAAAATTTTGCTTCACAACCACGTGGTTTCAGGCTCAATCTCACTGCACGGTACCTCAGGCAAGTGTCTTCTAGTACAGCTCCAGACCAATTGATTCCTTATGAGTGAATTTGGCAGAAATGTTAGCACGCCGGGCGAAATGCTTTTGCGGTATTTCGTCTGCCGCTACGTTCTGAGTTCAAATTCCGCCGAGGTCGACTTCGCCTTTCATCCTTTCAGGGTCGATTAAATAAGTACCAGTTACGCACTGGGTTAGATATAATCGGCTTAATCCGTTTGTCTGTCCTTTTGTGTCCTCTGTGTTTAGCCCCTTGTGGGTAGTAAAGAAATAGGTATTTCGTCTGCCGCTACGTTCTGAGTTCAAATTCCACCGATGTCGACTTTGTCTTTCAATCTTTCGGGGTCGATTAAATAAGTACCACTTACGCACTGGGGTCGTTATAATCGACTTAATCCGTTTGTGTGTCCTTGTTTGTCCCCTCTGTGTGTAACCCCTTGTGGGTAGTAAAGAAATAAGAAACTGTGTGGAAGCCTGTCATATCATCATCATCATCATTTAGCATCCATTTTCCATGCTGGCATGGGTAAGATGGTTTGACTGGAACTGGGTAGCCGCACCAGGCTCCAGTCTGTTTTCGTTTGGTTTCTACGGCTGGATGCCCTTCCTGGTGCTAACCAAGAGTCTACTGGAAGTCTTTCATGTGGCACCATCATGAGAGCCTCACATGTCACCAGCACTGGCTGTGACTGCAATTGTACTTAGCTTGACATGTCGTCCTAAGCACAGCAAATCTCCTACTGAGACCTTTGACAATTTACTGTCATATATGTGTTTTGTATTAATAGATTCAATAGAATCTAGGCCCATCAACATGTAGGACACCACAGATGGCTAGGAACAATAACATAGAGTTCACATTTGCAGTATACCTGTTGAAAATTTAACCTGTGGAGTATATGCTATGATGTAATCTGTGAATACATCAATAGATTACTGCCGAAGCAGCTGTCATAAATTTTAAACTTCCTCTGTATTCTTATATATATATATATATATATCACGTGACCGACCAGACCATCAGATGTTGTTACACATCGCTGGTCACAATGCGTTCGCTTTGTTTTAGCCTTCGAATGACGCCACCCCGCTGGCTAAGCGAGCAGGCCAACAGAAGAAAGAGTGGTGAAAGAGTACAGCAGGGATCACTACCCCCTGCTGGAGCCTCGTGGAGCTTTTAGGTGTTTCCGCTCAATAAACACACACAACGCCCAGTCTGAGAATCGAAATCGCGATCTGCGACCGCGAGTCCGCTGCCCTAACCACTAGGCCATTGCGCCACCATATATATATATATACATACACACATACACACACATATATATCTGTGTGTTTGTGCATGTGTTTGTCTCCACATTACTTGACAACTAATGTTGGTTTATTTACATCCCCATGAGCTAAGTTCAGCAAAAGAGACTTATAGAATAATTAACCAACTTAAAGATTAAGTACTGGGGTCAATTTGTTCCACTAACCCCCAGAAGGTGGAAGTGTGTGGTTCAGTGGTTAGGGTGTAGGACTCCTGATCGTAAGATTGTGGTTTCGATTCCTGGACTGGGCAACGCATTGTGTTCTTGAGCAAAACACTTCATTTCATGTTTCTCCAGTCCACTCACCTGACAAAAATGAGTAACCCTGCGATGGACTAGTGTCCCATCCAGGTGGGGAATACAGTCGCCATGGAAACCAGGAAAACTGGCCCTTATGAGTCAGTGTGGTTCAAAAAGGAAACTTTACCTTTTTTCTTTTTTTTTTTTTTTTTTTTTTACTAACCCCAAAAGCAGTGCTCCAGCATGGCTGCAATCCAATAACTGCAACAAGTAAAAAGAAAATTTAGTTTTTCTTACTCATAATCATCGCTTTTTAAAAATGTTTTTATTTATATATTTATTTTTTCAGGTATAGCTTATCCAGGTGTACACTCTCTATCCTGTCCTTCCTTTTTTAACACAGTGGAGTATGATTTGCAGGAGATTTCACTACTGTTTCTAACTGATTCAAAACATGTTCCAGCCTTCTTAGGCCTCCTCAGCGAAACATAGACGCATGCAAATTGTCTTTTGTTCATTACATAATTATTTCTAATTAGAATACAAGCCTCCTGATCCTTTAATTAAGTTAGCTAAACTCAAAATTAATTACAAGATTAGTCGTTTGTATTCTGTCATTGGAACTGTTTTCTGTGTTTGCTCCAAAGACACTACACTATAAATGGCTGGGTTCACCTAAGTCTGAGTTATTACTAGACAGACCTAAGCGCTGCAAGTAGTGGGAACACTGTCACATTCACCAGTGTTTTGATGACTTGCAATCCCAGTGTCCTATTGTGGAAGGGAGAAAGTGAATTTAAGAATTAGCTCTGTGGGTCAGTAGGGTTCGGAAACTGAAATGTCACCCACTTATTTTATGAGAAAGTACTGATATAGTCATTTAACTTGCTAGAAATAGCTGTTAAATGTTCCTCATTTTCAAAAGAAGGGAACACATTGCACAATGGGGACCAAGATTTTTTGTTTGTTATTTTTCATACCCTAGAGCTTTGTCACTCTGAAGGATGTACTCCTATCTAGATTCTTTCCACCGCTGTCTGTCTCTGGGCAGTCATGACGTTGGATTTTATCTGCTCCATCGCTAATTTTGGATATACATATGAGGGTGCGCTGAAAAGTTCCTGGTTTGGGGTAAAATAAAAGCCAGGAGAATCAGTTAATTATGATTTTATTCAACATATTCCTTCTCAGATTCACTCACTTATTGCAGCGGTCCTTCAGTTTTTCTACTCCCTGTAAAAGAACTCATAAAGTTGGGCCTCCAACCAGGTCTTTCGCAATAACCTTAAAGCTAAGAACTTTTTGGTGCCCCCTCGTGTGTATATACATATATATATATAAAAATACAAACTGGGACAAGACGATACAAAAACACGGACAGGACATTCGAAGCCGTCAATCTTCAGTCAAGAACCGGATCATCCTTGCAATTTCGGCTGATTAATCTTGAGATTGCTCCAGTCTGGCCAGCTCCAAGGAAAATCTAAGCTAAGAGCATTAGATTCCTTGGAAGAAAGCCTCGGATGTATACAAAACAAGGACGTAAAAACGATGTTACACGAATATGAATACAAAAATAATATGTAAAAACAATAATAATAACAATAACAGGACATCACAACAGGTGTCTTTCGACTTAGACGAATTGAACTCAGCTGGCGTGTCAGGAATGTGCCTTGGGGCAGAGAAAAAAATGTTGATGTTACCACGACCACTGCCAGACTCAGGAATGCTGAAAACTTCTTGGCTTTGGGTAACGAAAATATAGGAGCATCAGTTACTTATTGCAGCAGTCGTTCAGGCCTTTTGCAATACCCTTAAAACCAGGAACTTTTTGGCACCCCAACAAAGGAATGTTGGGAAGTTCCTGGCATTGGGTAAAAGAAAATATAGGAAGGGGTCAGTTAATTCTGATTTTATTGAACATATTCTCCTCTCAGGTTCACTCACTCATTACAGTGGTTCTTCGGCTTTTCTAAGCCTGTAAAAGAACTCAGATGGTTGGGCTGCTAATCAGACCTTTCGCGATACCCTTAAAACCAAGAATTTTTCAGCACCCATTCCTATATTTGTTCTCTTTGATGGTTCTTATGACATCATTGACTTTCATGATGATTTACAGCTGTGAAACGTAGGCTCTCATCACTACCATCATGACTTAGATATAAAAAATTGGTGGGTAGGGGTAGAATTCCTTACATCATGGCTCTCTCCAATCAGAACTGACCTAGGGTTAAATAACTGCATTCTGAATTCTACATTATCTGCTCTAACCATCTTGTCTTTAGGAATCAAGACATTTTAGCTCTTCCACTCTAGGATTCTGGAATGTGAGATCAGACTGTTTGGTCGTGTTTGATGTCTAATAAATCAATATTGGATCAGTGGTGCCAAATTGGTGGAACCAAAATGGCCCTGCCAGAACGTTTCAGACCTAGTACCTGTAAATCCTTCTTCAATCACCTGCATACCAAAAGGGAAAATAAAGAAAACAAGCATTCTTTGTAACTATGAAAAATAATTTTGGATTTTATTGCTTTTTTCTAAATTTATTTATTATCCAGTGTAAATGGACCAATTCTCAGGTTTCGCCTGTGATTGAAAAAGGTTTTATAAAAGGAGAAAGGGGCTCTCTACCCCCCTTTTGACCAGGCTCCCATTGGCTTTTATGGGTTTTTCCACCAGGAACCTTTCGTAACGCCTCCCCCTATTGGGAGTTTTTCGTTGTTATATTATTTCATTGTTACACTGTTTTTACACGATATTTTTCACAAACGGACAAAACCCTTTGTAACCTTTTGTCCCTTTATGTTTTCTAATCATGTGTGTCAGCCCTTGTGGCCAATAAAATGAATTAATTATTATTATTATTATCCTCTTCTTTCAATTTTATTTCCATTTCTTGCTGAGTGTCTTCCCGACACCTAGGGCAAAGAAACTCACTGTATACAATAGTAGGTCATTAAAATAAACACACCAGATTCTTCATTTACAAAGTCATGGGATAGAAAAAAATGGAGGAAGAAAGACAGAGAGGAAAAGGATTATTATTATTATTATTAAATGCAGCAAGCTGGCAGAATCGTTAGCATACCAGGTAAAATGCTTAGTGGCATTTCGACTTTTTCACATTCTGAGTTCAAATTCCACCGAGGTCAACTTAGCCTTTCATTCTTCCGGGGTCGATAAAATAGGTACCAGTTGAATATTGGGGTCAGTGTAATCAACTCATCCCCTCCCCAAAATTGTTACCCTTGTGGCAAAATTTGAAACCATTGTTTTCTTTTTGTATTGTTGTTGTTGTTATTATTATTGTTATTATTATTATTAAGGCAGCGAGCTGGCAGAATCGTTAGCATGGCAGGCAAAATGCTTAGCAGTATTTCACCTGTCACTACATGCTGAGTTCAAATTCCGCCGAGGTCAACTTTGCCTTTCATCCTTTTGGGGTTTGATAAATTAAATACCAGTTAAATACTGGGGTTGATGTGATCAACCTTCCCCCTCCCCACAAAATTCAGGCCAAGTGCCTATAGTAGAAAAGGTTGTTATTTATTATTCGTCATCATCGTTTAGCTTCCGCTTTCCATGCTGGCATGGGTTGGACGGTTCAACTGGGGTCTGGGAAGCCAGAAGGCTGGACCAGGCCCAGTCTGATCTGGCAATGTTTCTACGGCTGGATGCCCTTCCTAACGCCAACCACTCCATGCGTGTAGTGGGTGCTTTTTACGTGCCAGGCGAGGCTGGCAAACGGCCAGGATCGGATGGTGCTTTTTACGTGCCACCGTATTATTATTATCATTATTATTATTATTATTATTATTATTATTTTCTTCTTCTTCTTTCAGTGATGGAAGGTGTCTTTCTCACAAGAGAAAATGTCTCTCCTTATTCTGGGGATCTTTTTCATGAGGTAAATTTCTAAAGTCTTCCTTTTTGATTCCTGCTTTATTTATTGTCGGTTGGAAGCGATCAACAGAAAGTAACAAGTAATACCTAAAAAAAAAGGTGGGGTGGGAATGGGCTTGTCGGTCTGCCCCATGGTTCTCCCAGAGGACAAAATGGAAAAAGCATTGCCTCAGATGATTGCAAGGGCGATGTGCTGGATAGGATAGCCATCACTGCCCCAAACAGCAGAGAGCAGGGATATATCAGTGAATATATCAGGGCATCAACTCTTGTTAGATTCATTGATCCAGGGAAGTGAGAGGTTGCAGGAGGCTTCTTACTGATGAGACACAGCAACTGTCCCAGAAACGCTTGTACTGAAGAATCAAGGTGTGTTATGAATACATATTTGTCATAAAGATGATGTTTTCCCCGCAACAAAAAGCACAAAAGCGATTAGCATATTCAGGTGTGAATCTGTCGGAACGTATCAAAAATAAATATGAATGGCAGTGCTCCAGCATGGCCACAGCTCGTGAGCTGAAACTAGATAAAATAAAATAAAAATAAATATGCAGGTCATCCTTTTGATTCTTGCTGTTTGCCATGCTTATGACAATTTACCATTTTCTATAAGCCGGTTTCTTTCTTATTTGCTTCTGCTACCCCCTCCCCCCAAAATATCAAGCCCTTTGCCTGTGGTAGAAAGGGTTTCATCATCAACATCATTATTTAACCCTTTCGTTACCAACCCGGCTGAAACCACCTTTGGCTCTGTAGTACAAATGTCTTGTTTCCATAAGTTCTGAATTAAAATCTTCCACCAAACCTTAGTCATAATTTATGTTCCTAACACTAGCTGAATGATAATGAAGTTATTTTACTAAATTCTTTGTTATATTTAAAGTAATTGAAAGAAACACAGAACATCTCAACAGAAATATGGTAAGAAAAGGGTTAAAATATATAATAGAGAAACAATTCTTAACCCTTTCGTTACCATCCTGGCTGCAACCACCTTTGGCTCTGTAGTACAAATGTCTTGTTTTCCTAAGTTTTGAACTAAAATCTTCCACTAAACCTTAGTCACAATTTATGTTCCTGACAATGGCTGAATGGTAACTAAGTTATTTTACTAAATTCTTTGTTATATTTAAAATTAATTGAAAGAAACACAGAGCATCTCAAAATAAATACAGTAAAGAAAGTCTGCTTTCCATGTTGACATGGGTTGGACAGGTTGACAGGTGCTGGCCAGGCAGGAGCCTGCACCAGACATCTGTGTCTCTGTTTCGGCATGGTTTTTTTACAGCTGAATGCCCTTCCTAACATGAACCACCCAGTAGAATGGTCTGTTGTTATTATTGGTGGCAAGTTAGCAGAATCATTAGTACACCAGACAAAATACTTAGCAGCCTGTTGTCTGTCTTTACATTCTGAGTTCAAATTCCACTGAGGTTGACTTTGCTTTCATCCTTTTGGGGGTCAATAAATTAAGTACCAGTTATGCACTGGGGTGATGTAATTGACTCATCTCTTCCCTCAAAATTTCAGGCCTTGTGCCTATAGTAGAAAGGATTCTTCTTCTTCAATTCTTTTTCTTCTTCCTCTTCTTTTTCTTCTTATTCCTCTTCTTTTTCTTCTTCTTCTTCTTCTTCTTCCTCTTCTTCTTCTTCAATTCTTTTTCTTCTTCCTCTTTTTCTTCTTCTTCTTCCTCTCTTCTTCTTCAATTCTTTTTCTTCTTCCTCTTTTTCTTCTTCTCTTCCCTCTCTTCTACTTCTTCAATCCTTCTTCTTCTTCTTCTTCTTCTTCCAATTCTTCTTCTTCTTCTCATTATTATTATTATTATTATTATTATTACCTCTTTCAGACACCTCTTATGTTGAAATTCTCAAATGTTATGCTGGAAATATTTGGACAGAGCGACTATCTTGTGTTCCTGGTAAGTTTTTTCTGAAACTAATCTTATTGATGTTGTTGACGTGATAGTCTTCAGAAAGAGACAGACAGACAGAGAGAAAATGGGTTACATCAGGAACATATTTATGCTAGCATGGCTCTGTTGTGGTTAGAAGTTTGCTTCTTAACCACATGGTTCTCGGTTCAGTCCCACAGTTCAGGCAAATGTTTTCTACTATAGCAGCCTCAGGCTGGCCAGAGCCTTGTGAGTGGATTTGGTAGACGGAAACTGAAAGAAGCTCATTGTGCATGTGTGTATAAAGTAACAAACTGAGGAAAAGAGTTCCTTCAAAGGGTTGTATTATATATATAAGGGAATTGTTATTGTGTATATATATCAGAAAATGTATAAAGTCGAAACAATTTGTTGGCCTTTTTTGGTTGTTTTGATAATTGTTTGTTATATAATATTCCTAGTATATTGTGTAATATTGTAATTTTATAATAATAAATAAATTATTGGACTGCCAATAGTATCTCTCTATTTAATTTATCTTTATATATATATATATATATATATATATATACACACACACACATATATATATATACATATATATAAAAATTACTTGGAAAAGGATGCGTGGTGTTAGATCATATAATAATATAAATAATATATAAATATATGCATATATACATACATATATGTACATACCTACATATATATGTATATATACATGCATATATGTACATACTTACATATATATGTATATATGCATGCATATATGGGTACAGGACATCATGCTGAGACCCCTTTCAGTCATGAATGACCCTGGGATTGCACCTACAAAGTTAACCTCCCAGGCACAAGTCCGGGCAAGGTTGTTTATGGAAGACCAGCAGTCGCCCATGCATACCGGCCTCCCATCTTCACGCCAACAGTGTTATCCAAGGGAAAGGCAAAGGCCGATATAGCTTGGCACCAGTGATGTCGCAATTCATTTCTACAGCTGAGTGAATTGGAGCAACGTGAAATAAAGTGTCTTGCTCAAGAACACAATACCCAGCCTGGTCCGGGATTCGAACTCACAACCTCACGATAGTAAGCTTGACACTCTAACCACTGAGCCATGCACCTTCACTATATATATATAATAATAATATAAATAATATATATGTATGCATATATACACGTATATGCATATTTGGGCACAGGACATCACAGAACTTAAACAACAAAAAATACAAAGTACAAGGACATGGAATAAGGGCTTTTTGTGCTAGCAACAAAAGAAACAAATGGAAAACAAGACATGCAACACAAGGCACGACCCTTCATCAGTTGTCGGCTGTTTTTCTAATCCGTATTTCGAGCATGTCACGACAAGATACGCTTTCAATAGAACAGTTGGTCCTGCAAAGCAAATTAAATAAAATTTGCGATCTTTTGGAGGGTCGAGATGGGTGACAAAAACAGGACAGTGAAAACAAACAAGAAGGGCTGCTGAGCCTAACCTCGGTTGTGTGTGTGTTTGTGTCTATTCTCCCACCACCTCTTGTCAACCAGTGTTGGTGTGTTTATGTCCCTGTAACATAGCCGTTCGGCAAAAGCGACTGGGGTTGATTTCATTCAACACATCCGCTTAGAATACATAGATGTACATAGGTATGTATATGTGTGTGTGTTTGTTTGTTTTTCCATCACCACACACTTGTCAACCAGTGTTGGTGTGTTTATGTCCCTGTAACATAGCCGTTCGGCAAAAGCGACTGAGGTTGATTTCATTCAACACATTCCGCTTAGAATACATAGATGTAAACAGGTATGTATATGTGTGTGTGTTTGTTTGTTCTTCCACCACCACTTGTCAACCAGTGTTGGTGTGTTTATGTCCCTCTAACATAGCCGTTCGGCAAAAGCGACTGAGGTTGATTTCATTCAACACATCCGCTTAGATACATAGATGTACAGGTATGTATATGTGTGTGTGTTTGTTTTTCCACCACCACTTGTCAACCAGTGTTGGTGTGTTTATGTCCCTGTAACATAGCCGTTCGGCAAAAGCGACTGAGGTTGATTTCATTCAACACATCCGCTTAGAATACATAGATGTACACAGGTATGTATATGTGTGTGTGTTTGTTTGTTCTTCCACACCCACTTGTCAACCAGTGTTGGTTGTGTTTATGTCCCTGTAACATAGCCGTTCGGCAAAAAAAGGACTGAGGTTGATTTCATTCAACACATCCGCTTAGAATACATAGATGTACATAGGTATGTATATGTGTGTGTGTGTGTGTGTGTGTGTTTGTTTGTTCTCCCACCACTACTTGTCAACCAGTGTTGGTGTGTTTATGTCCCTGTAACATAGCCGTTGCCGGCAAAGCGACTGAGGTTGATTTCATTAACACATCCGCTTAGAATACATAGATGTACACAGGTATGTATATGTGTGTGTGTTGTTTGTTCTTCCACCACCACTTGTCAACCAGTGTTGGTGTGTTTATGTCCCTCTAACATAGCCGTTCGGCAAAAGCGACTGAGGTTGATTTCATTCAACACATCCGCTTAGAATACATAGATGTACACAGGTATGTATATGTGTGTGTGTTTGTTTGTTCTTCCACCACCACTTGTCAACCAGTGTTGGTGTGTTTATGTCCCTGTAACATAGCCGTTCGGCAAAAGCGACTGAGGTTGATTTCATTCAACACATCCGCTTAGAATACATAGATGTACATAGGTATGTATATGTGTGTGTGTGTGTGTGTGTGTGTTTGTTTGTTCTCCCACCACTACTTGTCAACCAGTGTTGGTGTGTTTATGTCCCTGTAACATAGCCGTTTGGCAAAAGCGACTGAGGTTGATTTCATTCAACACATCCGCTTAGAATACATAGATGTTACATAGGTATGTATATGTGTGGGGTGTTGTGTGTGTTGTTTGTTTGTTCTCAAACCACTACTTGTCAACCAGTGTTGGTGTGTTTATGTCCCTGTTAACATAGCCGTTTGGCAAAAGCGACTGAGGTTGATTTCATTCAACACATCCGCTTAGAATACATAGATGTACATAGGTATGTATATGTGTGTGTGTGTGTGTTTGTTTGTTCTCCCACCACTACTTGTCAACCAGTGTTGGTGTGTTTATGTCCCTCTAACATAGCCGTTCGGCAAAAGCGACTGAGGTTGATTTCATTCAACACATCCGCTTAGAATACATAGATGTACATAGGTATGTATATGTGTGTGTGTGTTTGTTTGTTCTCCCACCACCACTTGTCAACCAGTGTTGGTGTGTTTATGTCCCTGTAACATAGCCGTTCGGCAAAAGCGACTGGGGTTGATTTCATTCAACACATCCGCTTAGAATACATAGATGTACATAGGTATGTATATATGTGTGTGTGTGTGTTTGTTTGTTCTCCCACCACCACTTGTCAACCAGTGTTGGTGTGTTTATGTCCACTACTTGTATGTATCTATGTGTGTGTGTGTGTATAACATTGCCAATCATTTAAATGCATCTGTTGTCTCTTCTCATTTTGTTTTTTTCTTTTTCCTTCAGGCCATTGATGCTCTCACAGGAGTTCTCCTTATGAAAATAGCTAAGCTTTTTGCCCGATACCTGGTGAGTGATTGTCCTGTCCTCATGTTTTTCTGTTGCTTAATTAATGGCCTGTTATTAATTCTAAACCTGTCAGAAGTGTTGTCTTAGATTTACTGCATGTCACTTCGAATGTGATTGATTGGTTCATGCCAACACCTGTTCCTTTGCCAGCATGGAAGACAAACATTAAACAACGACGATGATGATGAAGATATTGATGGCTAAGAAGGCGGCGAGCTGGCAGAAATGTTAGCACGCCGGGCGAAATGCTTAGCAGTATTTCGTCTGCCGCTTCGTTCTGAGTTCAAATTCCGCCGAGGTCGACTTTGCCTTTCATCTTTTCGGGGTCGATTAAATAAGTACCAGTTACGCACTGGGGTCGATGTAATCGACTTAATACCCATGTCTGTCCTTGTTTGTCCCCTCTATGTTTAGCCCCTTGTGGCTAGTAAAGAAATAGGTATTTCGTCTGCCGCTACGGTCTGAGTTCGAATTCCGGCGAGGTCAACTTTGCCTTTCATCCTTTCGGGGTCGATTAAATAAGTACCAGTTAGTGGGGTCGATATGATCGACTTAATCCGTTTGTCTGTCCTTGTTTGTCCCCTCTATGTTTAGCCCCTTGTGGGTAGTAAAGAAATAGGTATTTCGTCTGCCGCTACGTCTGAGTTGAAATCCGCGAGGTCGACTTTGCCCTTCATCCTTTCGGGGTCGATTAATAAGTACCAGTTACGCATTGGGGTCGATATAATCGACTTAATCCATTTGTCTGTCCTTGTCTGTCCCTCTATGTTTAGGCCCTTGTGGGTAGTAAAGAAATAGGTATTTCGTCTGCCGCTACGTTCTGAGTTAAATTCCTGCCGAGGTGGACTTTGCCTTTCATCCCTTCGGGGTCGATTAAAGTACCAGTTACGCACTGGGGTCGATGTAATCGACTTAATACCTATGTCTGTCCCGTCTGTGTTTAGCCCCTTGTGGGTAGTAAAGAAATAGGTATTTCGTCTGCCGCTACGTTCTGAGTTCAAATTCCACCGATGTCGACTTTGCCTTTTATCCTTTCGGGGTCGATTAAATAAGTACCAGTTACGCATTGGGGTCGATATAATCGACTTAATCCATTTGTCTGTCCTTGTCTGTCCCCTCTATGTTTAGCCCCTTGTGGGTAGTAAAGAAATAGGTATTTCGTCTGCCGCTACGTTCTGAGTTAAAATTCCGCCGAGGTGGACTTTGCCTTTCATCCCTTCGGGGTCGATTAAATAAGTACCAGTTACGCACTGGGGGTCGATGTTAATCGACTAATACCTATGTCTGTCCCGTTCTGGTGGTTTAGCCCCCTGTGTGGTAGTAAAGAAATAGGTATTTTCGTCTGCCGCTACGTTCTGAGTTAAAATTCCGCCGAGGTGGACTTTGCCTTTCATCCCTTCGGGGTCGATTAAATAAGTACCAGTTACGCACGGGGGTCGATGTAATCGACTTAATACCTTTGTCTGTCCCGTCTGTGTTTAGCCCCTTGTGGGTAGTAAAGAAATAGGTATTTCGTCTGCCGCTACGTTCTGAGTTGAAATTCCGCCGAGGTCGACTTTGCCCTTCATCCTTTCGGGGTCGATTAAATAAGTACCAGTTACGCATTGGGGTCGATATAATCGACTTAATCCATTTGTCTGTCCTTGTCTGTCCCCTCTATGTTTAGCCCCTTGTGGGTAGTAAAGAAATAGGTATTTCGTCTGCCGCTACGTTCTGAGTTAAAATTCTGCCGAGGTGGACTTTGCCTTTCATCCCTTCGGGGTCGATTAAATAAGTACCAGTTACGCACTGGGGTCGATGTAATCGACTTAATACCTATGTCTGTCCTTGTCTGTCCCCTCTATGTTTAGCCCCTTGTGGGTAGTAAAGAAATAGGTATTTCGTCTGCCGCTACGTTCTGAGTTAAAATTCCGCCGAGGTGGACTTTGCCTTTCATCCCTTCGGGGTCGATTAAATAAGTACCAGTTACGCACTGGGGGTCGATGTAATCGACTTAATACCTATGTCTGTCCCGTCTGTGTTTAGCCCTTGTGGGTAGTAAAGAAATGGTATTTCGTCTGCCGCTACGTTCTGAGTTAAATTCCGCCGAGGTGGACTTGTGCCTTTCATCCCTTCGGGGTCGATTAAATAAGTACCAGTTACGCACTGGGGGTCGATGTAATCGACTTAATACCTATGTCTGTCCCGTCTGTGTTTTACCCCTTGTGGGTATAAGAAATAGGTATTTCGTCTGCCGCTATGTTCTGAGTTAAAATTCCGCCGAGGTGGACTTTGCCTTTCATCCCTTCGGGGTCGATTAAATAAGTACCAGTTACGCACTGGGGGTCGATGTAATCGACTTAATACCTATGTCTGTCCCGTCTGTGTTTAGCCCCTTGTGGGTAGTAAAGAAATAGGTATTTCGTCTGCCGCTACGTTCTGAGTTAAAATTCCGCCGAGGTGGACTTTGCCTTTCATCCCTTCGGGGTCGATTAAATAAGTACCAGTTACGCACTGGGGGTCGATGTAATCGACTTAATACCTATGTCTGTCCCGTCTGTGTTTAGCCCCTTGTGGGTAGTAAAGAAATAGGTATTTCGTCTGCCGCTACGTTCTGAGTTCAAATTCCACCGATGTCGACTTTGCCTTTTATCCTTTCGGGGTCGATTAAATAAGTACCAGTTACACACTGGGGTCGATATGATCGACTTAATCCGTTTGTCTGTCCTTGTCTGTCCCTCTGTGTTTAGTAGCCCCTTGTGGGTAGTAAAGAAATAGGAATTTCGTTCAGAGTTCAAATTCCGCCGAGATCGACTTTGCCTTACGCACTGGGGTCGATCTAATCGACTTAATCTCCTTTGTCTGTCCTTGTCTGTCCCCTCTTGTTTAGCCCTTGTGGGTAGTAAAGAAATAGGTATTTCGTCTGCCGCTACGTTCTGAGTTGATTAAATTCCGCCGAGGTGGACTTGGCCTTTCATCCCTTCGGGGTCGATTAAATAAGTACCAGTTACACACTGGGGTCGATATGATCGACTTAATACCTATGTCTGTCCGTCTTGTGTTTAGCCCCTTGTGGGTAGTAAAGAATAGGTATTTCGTCTCTGCCGCTACGTTCTGAGTTCAAATTCCACCGATGTCGACTTTGCCTTTTATCCTTTCGGGGTCGATTAAATAAGTACCAGTTACGCATTGGGGTCGATATGATCGACTTAATCCGTTTGTCTGTCCTTGTCTGTCCCCTCTGTGTTTAGCCCCTTGTGGGTAGTAAAGAAATAGGAATTTCGTTCAGAGTTCAAATTCCGCCGAGATCGACTTTGCCTTACGCACTGGGGTCGATCTAATCGACTTAATCCGTTTGTCTGTCCTTGTCTGTCCCCTCTGTGTTTAGCCCCTTGAGGGTAGTAAAGAAATAGGTATTGGTGGCTAGGACGATTGTTGAGTTTGATGCATGACCCTGCTTCCTGAAAGACATATTGGGACAAATGGGTTTCAGGCGATTTTGTTGCATGAATCTTCTTCTTTTTGGCCCCTTTCTTAGGTCCCTTCTCCCCCCCCCCCCCACAAATTCCCTGTCTTTCTTTCTTTGCTTTTGTTTCTTCTTCCTCTTCTTTTTCTCCTCCCTCCCTCCCTCCGTTCATATCATTTTCCTTTGCTTTCCTCTACTTTCTCTATTTGTTTCCACCCACCCCCACTCCCTTCTTTGTCCTTCCTCTTCTTTCTCCTCTGCCTGCTTCTTTACCTCCTCGTCCTCCTCCTTCTCTTAAGTTCCCCATTTCCTTTTCCCAGTCTCCTCCTCCCCTTCCTCCATTGAGTCTCCACTTGATTTTCTTTTTTCCTTTTTCTTGTTTCAGTCATTTGACTGCAGCCATGCTGGAGCACCGTGTTTAGTTGAACAAATCGACCCCAGGGCTTATTCTTTGTAAGCCTAGTCTCTTTTACGGAACTGCTAAGTTACAAGGATATAAACACACCAACATCAGTTGTTGAGCAATGGTGGAGGGGATAAACACAAATACACGTGCACATACACACATATGTATATGTGTTTGTGTATATATATATATATATACACAACGGGCTTCTTTAAGTTTCCATCTACCATATCCACTCACAAGGCTTTGGTCGGCCAGAGGTTGTAATAGAGAACACTTGCTCAAGGTACCACGCATTGGGACTGAACCCAGAACTATGTGGTTGGGAAGCAAGCTTCTTACCACACAGCCACTCCGCACCTATATTTTTATTATATTTTTTTACAATGCAATTAATGAACACCAGCCTTATTGGTTATTGGTTTCCACTGAACCTATCATTAATGTAACAAGGGAGTGTATCTGACTCAGTGCAGAACAAATAACTCATAAAAAATATTTGTTCTGTAAATGCCTTTACAATTTTTAGTTCTCACTAAGGCATCACCTATGCCCTTGTAGCAGTTTACGATGATACCACTTTATCAGTCATTGAGTATCACACACCCCTGAATAACTTGCTTAATTATCCAAGCAGTAATTTTATATCACTCTTCCCCCGATATTTTAAGCTTTCTCTACAATTATCCCCAATGGACCCACAGCTTTTCTTTCTTCAATTCCTTGATAACTTTATCTGCCGTGTTCTGTCAACTTGAATTGCCAGTCCCTTTTTTGGGATCAGCATAGAATAATCCCTGATTATTCCGAACCATCCGATCGTGGCCGTTGCCAGTGCCGCCCCGACTGGCCTCCATGCTGGTGGCACGTAAAAAGCACCATCCGTTCGTCGTGGCCATTGCCAGCCTCGCCTGGCCCCTGTGCCGGTGGCACATAAAAAGCACCATCCATCCGTGGCCGTCTGCCAGCTCTGTCTGGCACCTGTGCGGGTGGCACATAAAATGCACCCACTACACTCACGGAGTGGTTGGCGTTAGGAAGGGCATCCAGGCGTAGAAACACTGCCAGATCAGACTGGGCCTAAGCAGCCTTCTGGCTTCACAGACCCCAGTTGAACCATCCAACCCATGCTGGCATGGAAAGCGGACGTTAAATGATGATGATGATGATATTCCATGCATTCCCCCACATTCAGCACCCTTTCATAACAACACCTCCACACCAGTTTCTTTTGTTCCATATCGATGGTGAACTTGCCTTCATCCTTCCAAATACATTTCTCACCAATGCCATCTCAGTTCTCTGTTACATTTTGTCTTGCAATCTTAAACACTTCCCTCCTCTCATCCTCATCGTGCAGGACATGTGCAGATCTCTTCCTCTCTGCTTCACTTCCAGCCAAGTACTCCTCATACTTAGATACACTTCTTGCCATTCTCTAAGGCTCCTTACAAGCCTCGTCCTTCCAGTCTTTCCAAGCCTGTCCCTTTGCCTTAACTGCCCCTTTCAACCTTATCATTCCCCCACAGTGTTACTTTTGGGGTGGTTTTCCTGCCTGGGTGGGTCTTTGCTCCAGCCACATGTCTCACCTGTTGCCCTAAGCAGATTATCTCATGGATGCTTTGGGTATCTAAATCTTCTCTCTCCCACTGTCATGAGCATCATATATGTATATATGTATGTATGTATGTGTCAAGTCCTCGTTAAAGGCCTGTGATATGCAGGACACTGACTGGGAGAACAATGCCTGTCATCGCCACAGATGGAGGAAGCAGGTTAAGGAGGGGATCGACACTTTTGAGAGAGCACGTATCCAGCATGAAGAACTTAAGTGTGCTGCTCGAAAGTGCACTGCTGGTGTAAGTGAATGGGGAAAGCTTGGTCTGCAATGTTTGCAGTCTTGTATGCTTGTCAAGAGCAGGGCTCATTAGCCACCAACGGAGCCGCAAATGCAAAATATAAGTTAGTCCTAGAGCACACAATGTTCCTGAAGGTCGGCAGTGGTCTTCCTCGGTCACGAGTGGATGGCCATCATCATCATGTATGTATATGTGTGTGTGTGTTTGTCTTTTACTTGGTGGGGGTGGGGGGGCAGCAGCAGCGGGCAGAACTGTTATCACACCAGACCAGTGCTTTTCAAACTTTTTGCTGGAGCGGAACCCCAAGGAAACATTACACTGGCTCGAGGAACCCCTGTACAATAATTTAATAGTCTTATGCACACATATCTGCACAGGAGACTTAAAAATTACTGCCGATTTTAGCAGTTTTGTAACTTCTTGCGGAACCCCTGGACTATACTGGCGGAACCCTAAGGTTCCGTGGAACCCTGGTTGAAAACCACTGCACCAGACGAAATGTTTAGCAGCGTTTTTTCCATTTTCCAAGTTCATATTGAGATCAATGCAATCAACTCTTCTCCCTCTCCCACCACGACTACCACCCACAAATTTCAGGCCTTGTGTCTTTAGCAGAAAGCATTATCAACTTTTTGTAACCCCTGAAATCCTCTTCCTCTTCCAGCTTCAGAAGCAAACCAATGATGTTGACACTTACTCGAAAGATGCAGCACCCATCCTTTTGAAGGCAGAAAATTTAAAGAAATTGCAAGTGTTTATAGTTGCAGTGTAAGTATGTCATTTGCTTGTTTCAGTCACCGCACTGTGCCCATGCTGGAGTACTGCCTCAAAGAGCTTTTAGTTGAACAAATCAAATACAGTACTTATTTTGTGTTTTGTTGGGGTTTTTTTTTTTTGTTTTGTTTCATAGCAAAGAAATCCTTCTTACATCATCTGTAACAACAAACAGAACTCAGCTCAGCTAATTCTGGGGTCCTAAAGAGCATATTCATATGCATATATACCCTTTTGCTTGTTTCAGTCATTTGACTGTGGCCATGCTGGAGCACCGCCTTTACTTGAGCAAATCGACCCCAGGACTTATTCTTTGGATGCCTAGTACTTATTCTCTCGGTCTCTTTTGCTGAACCACTAGGTTATGGGGATGTAAACACACCACCATCGGTTGTCAAAGCGTTGTTCGGGGGACAAACACACATAGATACATATATACGACAGGTCATAGTGCTAGTATATATATATATATATATACACATACATACATACATACATACATACACACACACTCATGCACATGACTGTACATACATGCATAAACACACACTTCATTTCATGTTGCTCCAATCCCCTTTTCATCTACTTCCATCCTCTTTGTATATATACACTTATATATCTATATATATATAAAACTGAGAATGTCTGTCTGTTTCCCTAAAACTTGAGAACTACACAACCAATTTCATTCAAATTTTACACAAGCCTTACTTAGGGTCCATGTAGTGTCATGGGCAAAAAGAATTTTTAACTTTCGCCTAGGGCGAGCCCACAGTAATATCATATCTTCTCCACTATGATTCCCTAAAACTTGAGAACTACACAACCAATTTCATTCAAATTTTACACATGCCTTACTTAGGGTCCATGTAGTTTCATGGGCAAAAAAAATGTTTAACTTCTTGCCTAGGGCGAACCCACAGCAATATCATATCTTCTCCACTATTTCAGTATTACGTGTTAAAAGTGAAACAAAAACATCTCTCTTGTATGTATATGGATGTATATATATATTACAAAATATAAAGTTTATCTTGAGATCGTTAGTGACAACAACGCTCAAAATATATGAGACTGGAATAGTAGTGCTCAAATGAGCTGTATACACTTTTTAATCTGAGGGGAGGCAATGCGAGCACCAACTACAAGAACACTAAAAATCCACAGAAAGATCAAACACATACATATATTATTCATATATTCATTTATATCTACAGAACAGATATAAAGCTCGACGTTTAGAATTATATAGTAATATATAAATATATAAACATCATATAAAAATATATTGTACGCATAAGATCCACTCGACGTTCCATAAGAAATTTAGAAATAAAAATAGCAATAAAAGTTAGAGGTAATAATAACAGTTGAATTAAATATAGTAAATATAGTAAGTAGTAATTAAAATAAAACTAAAATATGGTAATTAAATCGTAATATAACAATTAAAAGATAAAATAGCAATTAGTATAAAATGTATCAAGGACTTGAACTCGAATATGTGGCTTTGCATGAATGGGAGAAATTAAAAGATTAAAAATTTGAGTGCAGAAGTGAATTAGTCCAGATGGAGCTGTGCGCATACCATTTACTTATAGCTGCTAGATTGAATTATATGCTTATAAAGTAGCATTCAGTATCTAAGAGTATTTTGGGGAGTACATAATGTCTGGTCTTTCGCATGTAGCAGGTATGTAATTGTGCATTTGTTTCCGTGTACTATGTGTTGTGTGTAAAAAACATCCTAACGAGGGGAGTGTCAATTTTAAATATATGATATGTTTCATATTAATTGGCACATCTCCAAACGGCCCGTAGATGAACTTTTATGTATTTTTGTAAATTTGTATATTTATCTTCTATGTATTTTTCTCTGGAATTTTAATTCGTCTTTTTAATATGTCATTGTATGTTTTATTACCACAAATTTTTAATTTAACAAATTTATACCAAACCAGCACTATTTCCCGGTAACACTGGGTCATAATGCTAGTATATATATATATATATATAGTGATAGTATGTTGTCAACTTAATGTAACAGTCCCATGAAAAGGAAGAATGCTACTGCTATTTAGCCCATGAAACACCGTTTCCAGTTGGCCATGTTACATTTTCTGTGTCGTTATGCATTGCTGGGTAGAGGTGCTTATCTCCCCCTTTGTAAACATAAGGACACAGGAAATGTGTCATGGCCAACTGGAGACGGTGTTTCCTAGGGCTAAATAACAGTAGCATTCTTCCCTTTTATGGGACTGTCACATTAAGTTGACAACATACCATCACTTTATCATGCTGCTACTGTTTAAGTCTCTCTGAGATTTAGAAATGCAATATAAGTGAGGGTAAAAAAATTAAAATACCAGTGGTTTTTAAAATACCAATTACCAGTGGCTCGCATGCTTAATAAAAGTCATGACAAAATATTTTTATTTATAAGAGTGTATAAAGATTTATACACGGAGAGAAGACATTTGACAGGACTTCTTACATGCTAAAAAGGGCAGTTAAACCCAAACCACAAAAAAAAAAGGAATTCTTAAGACATGCTGCTAATAGACACCACAGTGAATTAGGATTAACTAATTTTTTTATTCACTCTAGTGCCAATTAGTACTGTGCCTTAAGGATTCCTTTTCTTGTGGTTTGTGTTTAACTGCCCTTTTTAGCATGTAAGAAGTCCCGTCAAGGTTCTTCTCTCTGTGTATGAAAATTTGTATATATTTATATTCTTTTTCGTGTGTAAATTCTGTGTGTGGCTTTTATTACTCCTTGGTTAGCATTTGCCCTTTGTCAGTGTGTCCCTAAGTTTTGCTGTCTATAAGGAAATGTTTAATAAAATTGTTTTCTTTTTTTCCTTTTTTTTTTTTAATCTTTTCCAGGCATTTCTTGAATCCATACAGTATTGGAGTTTGTTTAGCCAGATCAACTGGAATAATCCATAATTTTTTAATTTTGTTGGCTTTCTACTGGACTGCTAAAGGTTTGTTCATCTTCAAAATTCTTCAGAGTAAACACATACACCACACACATTTGTATATTTTATTTATACATAATATATATATATATTATATTGTATATATGTATATATACATAATATATATATATATTATATTGTTTAACGTCTGTTTCCCGTGCTAGCACGGGCTGGACGGTTCGACCAGGGTCTGAGAAGCCAAGAGGCTGCACCAGGCTCCACATACATACATACATATATATATATATATGCATACATACATAACCATGGGATCAGCCAATTCAGCCCAAGTTACTGACTTAGTAGGTATTCACATACTATATCATTTCGATAATGAATTCCCGGAAAATAGAAACGATGCAATATTTTTGATCAACAGTAAATCCAATAGAAAAATAAACCTATCTATGAAAAAGTTCCATAATTTCTTTACATACATATATATGTATATGAATATGTATAGGTGTGTTTGTGTTCCCTAGTCTTGACATTGTGTGATACTTGTGAAATGATTATTACTCTGCTTTCCATGCTGGCATGGATTGGATGATTTGACCAGAGCTGCAAGCTGGAAGGCTGCACCAGATTCCAGTCTAATTTGGTTTGGTTTCTATGGTTGGATGCCCTTCTTTGTACCAACTACTTTACAGAGAGTACTGGGTACTTTCTGTGTGACACTGGCATGGGTGCTTTTTTGCATGGAACACACCTCAAGGAAATCAGCATCCTACATTATGCATCAGGCCCTAATCTTGAACCCATAAAGGAGCTGGAAGTGAGGAGACCCTAAAAATAGCTGGAAGTAGGATACTAAGGCAGAGTTGAAAAAGAGCAGGGGTCCAACTGGGGAGAAGCAGAAAAGACAGCCCAGAGTCAAGAACAAGGGAGAAACATCGTTTTTTGCTGTCATATGCGTGTGTGTGTGTAGTGTTTCTGGACCAAAATTCTAAAATACATCACTCTCTTTCTCTCTCTCCCTCTCACATACACAAACTGTCTTCCTCTCTCACACTTCCTCTCTCTCTCTTTTGCATACCCTTACTGTTTCACACACTCTCACTCTCTCTTTCTCTCTCTCCCTCTCTATCACACTTTCAGATTCATATTTACGCTCACACTCTTCCATACACTCACTGTCTCACACACACACACATCCACACTCTTTCTCTCTCTCTCTCTCTCACATACACACACTCTCTCTCTCTCTCTCACATACACACACACACTCTCTCTCTCTCTCACACACACACACACTCTCTCTCTCTCTCTCTCTCACATACACACACACACACTCTCTCTCTCTCTCTCTCTCTCTCTCTCTCTCGTATAGCCTCACTCTCTCATTAAGACACACTCTAACATACATTCTCTTTCTCATACACACACACACTCTCTTGCATGCACACACATCCACACACACTCCCCCTCTCTCTCTCATGCACTCACTCACATATACATTCTCTTTCTCATGCACTCACTCACCCTCAGACATACACTTTCTTTCTCCTACACACACACTCTCACTCACATTCACATATACACTGTCTTTCTCATACACACATACACTCCTTCTGTCTCTCTCTCTCTCTAGCATGCACACACATCCACACACACATTCTCTCTCTCTCTCATATAGCCTCACTGTCTCATTTAGACACATTCACTCTCACATACACACTCTCTCTCATGCACTCACTCACACTCACTCTCACACATACACTCTTGCATGCACACACACACACTCTCTCTCATGCACTCACTCACACTCACTCTCACACATACACTCTCTTTCTATCACACACACTGTCTCTCATGCACTCACTCACACTCACACACACACACACACCCTCTCTCATGCACTCACTCACCCTCACACTCACTCTCACACATACATTCTCTTTCTCTCACACACACCCAAACTCTCTCTCATGCGCTCACTCACTCTCACACATACACTCTCTTTCTCACACACACACACTCTCACACATACACTCTCTCTCATACACACTCACTCACTCTGTCTCTCTTTCTCTCTGCAGCCAACATGATCCTATCCACCTTATGCCTGGCAATGGCCACCTATGAATGCTTCTACCCTGTGGTGCTCTGTGTCCCCGCGGCTCTATATTTCTACCAGGTCAGTATTCTCTCTCTCTCTCTCTCTCTTACTACCATTAATCCATCAGGACTCTCTAACTCTGAAAGTCTTTATGTGGTTGGTCAAACAGCTAAAAACAGCAGCTAAATCTATGTCAGATCTCACACATACTACCACCTTAAAAAAATGGGAAGAACACGTTAGATAATGCAGCCCAAGGTGGACTGTGCTGAGAAAAATATAAGACAAGATGACAACAGCTAGAGTACCATAGATTGTTGCTTTACTTAATTGAGGCTGGTTTGGTGATGACAGAGCTATGTGGTGCTAAGCATATATTTACCATAATTCTCCAAGCACTACATAATGATAGTCTTCAGCAATTATCACTTTTGTTATTATGGCGGTGAGCTAGCAGAATCATTAGCACACTGGACAATACCCTTAGCAGTGACTTTTCTTTACATCCTTTTGGGGTAGCTGTTAATTACCTTAATTACATTTGTGTTTCATGTTTTTTTTTCTTCTCTTTTTCCTCTATTTCCAGTGTGATTGCTATCAAAAGAAAAACACAGACTCAAACACCACATCTAGTTTGCCATATTTTATAAAAACATTCATCCTTTTTGTATTTTGGTTAAGCCTGCTGTTCAGTATTTCTTACATGCTACAAGACTCCCTGCAGTTCTTTAATTCCATATATGGATTCATGTAAGGACCTTTTCTTTCTTCTTCTCCTCCTCCTCCTCCTTCTCAAGTTTGTTTACATTGTTGTTTAACCTCCAGTTGGCCTTGATTGGGGTAACCAGGAGACATTCCAGCTATACATATACCGTAAATCCTCAAGTATAGTCTGCCCTTGAGTATAATACGCAGGGGATTTTTAGGAGGCTGTACTTCTGAAAAGCCTAAACCTTGTGTATAATATGCACCCCTTCTCTAACTTGAGTGGTGCTTAATTAAGCCAGCAGCACCTAGTCGAACAAACACTTCCGCGCATGCGTAAGTGGATTTGGTAGACGGAAACTGAAAGAAGCCCGTCGTATATATGTATCTATGTGTATGTATATGTTTGTGTGTGTTTGTGCCCCAAACATCGCTTGACAACTGATGCTGGTGTGTTTACATCCCCGTAACATAGTGGTTTGGCAAAAGAGACCAATAGAATAAGTTATAGGCTTACAAAGAATAAGTCTTGGGGTGGATTTGCTCGACTAAAGGTGGTGCTCCAGCATGGCCACAATCAAATGACTGAAACAAGTAAAAGAGAGAGTATATATATATATATATATATATACTTCACATTGTCATGCAGCTACTGTTGATACCTCGTTCAGAGATTTATTATTGCTTGTTTACACTTTTTCGAGATCAGTGACTTTTCGTCACTGGAAAAAGGATATATGTATTTGCATTGGGACCCCTTCGCATCGAAGACCGGTGATTATCATGCGCTGACGACGGGTAAATACCCAGAAACTTGGGTCCATGCACATCACGTCAGGTCGACGATGGGAAGGATGGCTTCCCTTTGCAAATACTGATAGGGCACAGAAAGTGTGTCAATAGCCAGCTGGAGGAGGTGTCCTCCTGGGGCTACAAGCTACAGTAGCATCCACCCTTAGTGGTTAGCCACATTTAAGTGACAAATATACTTCACATTGTCATGCAGCTACTGTTTATACCTCGTTCAGAGATTTATTATATATATATATATATATATAAATAGGTGCAGGAGTGGCTGTGTGGTAAGTAGCTTGTTTACCAACTACATGGTTCCGGGTTCAGTCCCACTGCGTGGCATCTTGGGCAAGTGTCTTCTACTATAGCCTCGGGCCGACCAAAGCCTTGTGAGTGGATTTGGTAGACGGAAACTGAAAGAATCCCGTCGTATATATGTATATATATGTATGTGCGTGTATGTTTGTGTGTCTGTGTTTGTCCCCCTAGCATTGCTTGACAACCGATGCTGGTGTGTTTATGTCCCCGTCACTTAGCGGTTCGGCAAAAGAGACCGATAGAATAAGTACTGGGCTTACAAAGAATAAGTCCCGGGGTCGGTTTGCTCGACTAAAGGTGGTGCTCCAGCATGGCCACAGTCAAAATGACTGAAACAAGTAAAAGAAAATATATATATATACAGATAAGACCGGAGCCTGGTGCAGCCTTCTGGCTTCCCAGATCCCCGGTCGAACCGTCCAACCCATGCTAGCATGGAGAACGGACGTTAAACGATGATGATGATATATATATACATATATATATATACACACGTACACACAAATCCCTCAAAAGAATTTTCTAGAAATTTTGTCTTTCTCTTCCTCCCATTTTACCCCTACTTTCCTTTCTCTCTTTTGTAGATTCACAGTTCCAGATTTAACACCAAACATTGGTGTCTTCTGGTATTTCTTCACTGAGATGTTTGAACACTTCCGGGTGTTCTTCCTTTTTGTGTTCCAAATCAACGCCATCGTCTACACGGTTCCTCTTGCGATTCGCTTCAAAGAGCAGCCTCTCTTCCTTATGTACATTCTCACATTCCTCACCGGAGTCTTCAAGTCTTATCCAAGTTACTCAGATGTCGCACTCTTCCTCTGTCTCCTTCCACTTTGGAAACATTTATTTCCGTGTAAGTTCCTCAACATAGTTTTTTTTATTTTATTTATTTTTATTTTTTATAATTTTTTTTCTATTTTTTTCTGTCTCCTCATTTCGTATTTTTCTTTTATTCTTTCTTATTCCTCTCTTTTCTTCTTTCTCTATCCTTCAGTATATTCCCCCCTTCTCTCTCCTCTCTCTCTTCCTTCTCTCTCTCTCTTCTTTCTCTCTCTCTCTTCTCTCCTCTCTCTCTTCCTTCTCTCTCTCTCTTCTCTCTCCTCTCTCTTCTTTCTCTCTCTCTCTTCTCTCCTCTCTCTCTTCCTTCTCTCTCTCCCCTCTCTCTTCTCTCTCCTCTCTCTTCTTTCTCTCTCTTTCTTCTCTCCTCTCTCTCTTCCTTCTCTCTCTCCCCTTTCTCTTCTCTCTCCTCTCTCTTCCTTCTCTCTCTCCCTTTCTCTTTCTTCTCTCTCTTCTCTCTCCCCTCTCTCTTCTCTCTCCTCTCTCTCTTTCTTCTCTCTCCTCTCTCTCTCTCTTTTCTCTCCCCTCTCTTCCTTCTCTCTCTCCCTCTCTCTTCTCTCTCCCTTTCTTCTCTCTCCTCTCTCTTTCTTCTCTCTCCTCTCTCTTTCTTCTCTCTCCTCTCTCTTTCTTCTCTCTCTCCTCTCTCTTTCTTCTCTCTCTCCCTCTCTCTTCTCTCTCCCTTTCTTCTCTCTCCTCTCTCTTTCTTCTCTCTCCTCTACATCTTCTTCTCTCTATCTAGCTCTCTTTCTTCTCTCTCTCCTCTCTCTTTCTTCTCTCTCTCCTCTCTCTTCCTTCTTTCTCCCCTTCTCTCTCCCTCTCTCTTTCTTCTCTCTCTCCTCTCTCTTCCTTCTTTCTCCCCCTCTCTCTCCCTCTCTCTTTTCTCTCTTTCTGTTCTCTTCTTATCTTTCTCACTCAGTCTTCCTTGTTTTCCAAATTTCTTCATCTTCAGTCACCACCTGTCTTCTTCCTCCTCCACCTGTCTTCTTCCTCCTCCACCTGTCTTCTTCCTCCTCCACCTGTCTTCTTCCTCCTCCACCTGTCTTCTTCCTCCTCCACCTGTCTTCTTCCACTAGTGTTTTCACCTCTTTCTTTCTGCAATTACACACACACACACATGTATTATTAACACTAACACACACACTCACACACACACACACACACACACACACACTCTGCTCCAGTTGGCCTGCCACATTTTCATCTTCCTTTCCTTCATGTTTTTCCTTTTCTCTTTCTCAGATTTACGGAACAGTTTTATAGTAACCTGTATGTTTATCACCAGTACCGTTTTCTCTCCGCTGCTCTGGCACCTCTGGCTCTACGCTGGCAGTGCCAACGCTAACTTTTATTTCGCCATTACTCTGGTCTTCACAACAGCAGAAGTAAGTTCTGGAATTCCATGTTCCTCGTTCTGTTTATGAACCGACTTAGCATTCTTGTTCGTACAAATTGTTCTGGCCCACCCCTCCCCACTGGTGCTCCCCTATATTTCTGCACCCCCCCCCCCCACACATAAAAAGCACCATCCGAACGTGGCCGATGCCAGACCCTCTGGCACCTGTGCAGGTGGCACGAAAAAAGCACCCACTACACTCACGGAGTGGTGGCGTTAGAAGGGCATCCAGCTGTAGAAACACTGCCAGACTAGACTGGAGCCTGGGGCAGTCCCGAGCTCCCCAGACCCCGGTCGAAACCGTCCAACCCGTGCTAGCGCGGAAAACGGACGTTAAACGATGATGATGATGATGATGATTATCTGTTTTAGGGGTGGTTTTTTTTTTTTTACATGGATAGGCGCAGACATGGCCATGTGGTTAGAAGCATGCTCCACAATCACATGGTACCAGGTTCAGTCCCACTGTGGGGCGCTTTGGGCAAGTCCCACTGTTTAGCACTTTTGGACTGACCAAAGCCTTGTGAGTGGATTTGGTAGAAGGAAACTGAAAGAATCCCATCATGTGTGTATATATATATATATATACATGATGGCGCAGGAGTGGCTGTGTGGTAAGAAGCTTGCTTACCAACCACATGGTTCTGGGTTCAGTCCCACTGCGTGGCATCTTGGGCAAGTGTCTTCTGCTATAGCCCTGGGCCGACCAATGCCTAGTGAGCGGATTTGGTAGACGGAAACTGAAAGAATCCCATCATGTGTGTATATATATATATACATGATGGCGCAGGAGTGGCTGTGTGGTAAGAAGCTTGCTTACCAACCACATGGTTCTGGGTTCAGTCCCACTGCGTGGCATCTTGGGCAAGTGTCTTCTGCTATAGCCCTGGGCCGACCAATGCCTAGTGAGCGGATTTGGTAGACGGAAACTGAAAGAATCCCATCATGTGTGTGTATATATATATATATATACATGATGGCGCAGGAGTGGCTGTTGGTAAGAAGCTTGCTTACCAACCATGGTTCTGGGTTCAGTCCCACTGCGTGGCCTTGGGCAAGTGTCTTCTGCTATAGCCCTGGGCCGACCAATGCCTAGTGAGCGGATTTGGTAGACGGAAACTGAAAGAAGCCCGTCATATATATGTACATGTGTGTGTGCATGTTTGTGTGTCTGTGTTTGTTCCCCAACATCGCTTGACAACCAATGTTGGTATGTTTATGTCCCCTGTAACTTAGTGGTTTGGCAAAAAGAGACCGATAGAATAAAGTACTAGGCTTACAATGAGTAAGTCCTGGGTCGATTTGTTCGACTAAAGGCAGTGCTCCAGCATGGCTGCAGTCAAAGGAATGAAACGAATAAAAGAATTGGGGCTCGATGCAGTCCTTCAACACATCAGTTCCCTGTCACACCATCCAACCCATGCCAGCATGGATCATGGATGTTAGATGATGATGATGATCGTCATCATAATCGTTCGTCATCGTCATCATCATCATCATCAATTGATGGATTTTGATAAAATGCAGTTTCTTAATCTCCAGTGTAAACACAGCTTGTATTTTTATTATTATTATTATTATTATTATTACAGTAGCAAGCTGGCAGAATCGTTAGCAAGCTGGGCAAAATGCTTAGCGGCATTTCATCTGTCTTTACATTTTGGGTTCAAACCCCACCACAGTCAACTACGTCTTTCACACTTCCGGGGCCAATAAATTAAATACCAGTAAAACACTGGGGTCATTGTCATTGACTATCCTCCCCCTCCCCACAAATTCCAGGCCTTGTGCCTATAGCAGAAACGATTATTATTATTATTATCGTTATTTTTATTATCATTATTATTATCATTATTATTATTATTATTATTATCATTATTATTATCATTATTATTATTATTATTATTATTATTATCATTATTATTATCATTATTATTATTATTATTATCATTATTATTATCATTATTATTTTCATTATTGTTATTATTATTATTATTATTATTATTATTATTATTATTATCATTATCATTATTATTATCATTATTATTATTATTATCCGTCATTGGATGGTCAGATAGGCAGAGTGACATTAAATACCTTGTGGTATTTAGTTATGTTCCTTCACATGAGTCTGGCTTGTTGCCTTTATTAGCAAATTAATCCATTGTCATTTGTTTTGTTTTCTTAGTTTTATATACGTTCATAAATTTTCCCTCTTTTTTTTTTTTTACTAATTATTTTTCTCTCTCTCTTTTTTTTTTTTTCTCCTGTTTCCAGATCTTTCTAGTAACGGATCTCTTGTACGCCAACCTACGTTGGGAATTTGATCTGAATCATGGACTCAATTACAAATTAGAAAATGGCAAGGAATGCCAAGCAGTTTTAGAATGAATGCAGTTTGCGGTTCTTTTTGGACCATTTACCATTTCTATATGCCATTATCACCACACACACACACTCACTCTCACATGTGCAGACTAACACACATAAAAGTACAAAAGCATAACTAAATGGCAGTTGACTTTAAAGAACAAAACTTCTTTCTCCCCTTCTTTCTCTCCTTCTCTTTCTCTCTCTCTCAAAAGGAAACGTCTCCTTTTATTCTGAGACCCGTTTCTTTTAATTTTTTTTTTTTTTAGTTGTTATACATTTTACTTATGAAATGTTTACAGATATAACAGAAAAGATGAATAAAAATCAGCTATTTATTATTATTATTATTATTATTATTATTATTATTGTTGTTGTTGTTGTTATTCTTATTGTATGTGATGGCATTTAAGATATACATTTTTTTTACCAAAAACCAAGTTTCTCAAATAAAATTACCCTGGGTCCTGAACGCAAAGCTGGGCCTCCTTTAAACTAATTTTGTCCCTAACACTCACTACTACAAAGTAGGGCTAAAAAGTTCCTGGCTTTATTATGGATGGAAACACTCCGTTGGTTACGACGACAAGGGTTCCGGTTGATCCGATCAACGGAACAGCCTGCTCGTGAAATTAACGTGTAAGTGGCTGAGCACTCCACAGACACGTATACCCTTAACGTAGTTCTCAGGGATATTCAGCGTGACACAGAGAGTGACAAGGCCGGCCCCTTGAAATACAGATACAACAGAAACAGGAAGTAAGAGTGAGAGAAAGTTGTGGTGAAAGAGTACAGCAGGGATCACCACCATCCCCTGTCGGAGCCTCGTGGAGCTTTTAGGTGTTTTCGCTCAATAAACACTCACAACGCCCGGTCTGGGAATCGAAACCGCGATCCTACGACCGCGAGTCCGCTGCCCTAACCACTGGGCCATTGCGCCTCCACTCCTGGCTTTAAGGGTGTTGCAAAAGGCCTGGCTGGAGGTCCAACCTTCTGAGTTCTTTTACTAAAGGGCCACTGCAATAAGTGTGTGAATCTGAGAGGGGAATATGTTGAATAAAATCATAATTAACAGATCGTCCCCTATTTTCTTTTACCGAAAGCCAGGAACTTTTCAGCATCCCCTCGTATTCTCTTTTTCTCTTTTTACTTGTTTCAGTCATTTTGACTGTGGCCATGCTGGAGCACCGCCTTTAATCGAGCAACTCGACCCAGAGACTTATTCTTTTTGTAAGCCCAGTACTTATTCTATCGGTCTCTTTTGCCGAACCGCTAAGTGACGGGGACATAAACACACCAGCATCAGCTGTCAAGCAATGCTAGGGGGACAAACACAGACACACAAACATACACGCACATATATATATATACATATACATATATACGATGGGCTTCTTTCAGTTTCCGTCTACCAAATCCACTCACAAGGCTTTGGTCGGCCCGAGGCTATAGTAGAAGACACTTGCCCAAGGTGCCATGCAGTGGGACTGAGCCTGGAACCATATGGTTGGTAAACAAGCTACTTACCACACAGCCACTCCTGCGCCTTTTATAAATATATAAATATATATATACATATCCAAAATTACAAAATGGAGTAGATAAAATCCAGGCTACACATATTTCATATCTGGCAGATCTTCAGAAGTAGTAATTACCCAAACAAGGGCTCCTGCAAGTTAACACAGGATCCCTTCATTTGACTGCGGTATCTTTGGTGCAACAAGTAGCTAGTGGATTACTCCTCTACTTCCAAGATTCTCCTAGCTATGACACATATGCAGCCTGGATTTTATCTACGCCAGTCCCTAATTTTGCATTTTTATTCGCATGCACTGCAACCCCAGCTGCTAACTGCAGATTATAAAATAATTTTTTACAGCTTATCAAACTTTGGTATGGGAAAAATATACAATATATAGGCACAGGAGTGGCTGTGTAGTAAGTAGCTTGTTTACCAACCACATGGTTCCGGGTTCAGTCTCACTGCGTGGCACCTCGGGCAAGTGTCTTCTACTATAGCCTCAGGCCGGCCAAAGCCTTGTGAGTGGATTTAGTAGACGGAAACTGAAAGAAGCCCGTCGTATATATATATGCATGTGTGTGTTTGTGTCTGTGTTTGTCCCCCTAGCATTGCTTGACAACCGATGCTGGTGTGTTTATGTCCCCGTTACTTAGCGGTTTGGCAAAGGATACCGATAGAATAAGTACTGGGCTTACAAAAAGAATAAGTCCCGGGGTCGAGTTGCTCGATTAAAGGCGGTGCTCCAGCATGGCTGCAGTCAAATGACTGAAACAAATAAAAGAGTAACCTTATATGTCAATAGACCACTATTGTTCCTGAAAGTTGTTTTTTATACCTTCTATGGACTGATTGAAACTTTTACTTCCTACAACTTGCTCTTTGGCTCTTACCTTTATGCTGAAAAGTTCCTGCCGGTGGCACATAAAAAGCACCCACTGCACTCTCAGAGTGGTTGGCGTTTGGAGCAGTCACTGGGTCTCCAGACCTCAGTCAAACTGTCCAACCCATGCCAGCATGGAAAACAGACATTAAAAGATGATGATGATCATGGACTCTCTCATCACTATACGACGTATGATGGTTCGGTAATTTCTTGCCGAACAACCACACAGGTGATTTGTTTATAGTGATCAAATGTTTGTGTTGTACATATGTTCACTTCCTCCATCAAAGCAACATTACCTGTACAGGTGCACCATGTGCCACATGTCAGATGTCGAAATGATCGCAGAGCAACATGTAACGAAGTGCTTTGCACATGATGATAGTTGTTGTCTCACATTCATCCAGCCTCATTGTTCTGATTAACTGTCATCCTTGCATCTGTGCGGATATTCATTGTGGCTGTGTGGTAAGTAGCTTGCTTACCAAGCACATGGTTCCGGGTTCAGTCCCACTGTGTGGCACCTGGGCAA
>NC_043020.1:7287421-7289921 GCF_006345805.1 Octopus sinensis
CTCTTTCTCCCTTTTCTCTTTCCCTCCTGTTTTCATTATAAATAATTATTATTAACAAATATTCATTAAATTAGGTCGCACTGCTTTTTTTTATTTCAATGAATATAGAAAAAAAAATGTTCCACTACTGTTTTTGTTATTTCTTATTATTTTATGATTTCTTTTATACTTATATTTCATTGATCCTGAAAGAATAATGATACTAGTAATAATAATAACAACAAGAGCACTTAGAGAGCGCAAGCCTCCACCAAGGCAACACCAAAGTCCTCTCAACGATTAGTCAGAGATGATTTTTAAAATGAGAAGATCTGAAATAAACTTGACTGCTCTCACAAACAAGGATACTAAAATGAATCCAACTGCTCTCAAAAATTAAGTAAGAAAACAAGAAGAAGAATCCAGAATCCTGTCTGGTACCAGATCGATCCAAACATCCCTGAAGTTTCATCCGGATCCATCCAGCGTTTCTTGAGATATCTTGTCTTTGGACTAACAAACAAAAACGACTGAAAACAATACCTCTGCCTTCGCTAAGGCGGATGTAATGGTGCCAATAAATTTACTTAGAGAATGTAAAAGGGTTTTGCTATTTACTTTTACTTAAAAAAAATACACATACTATAAGTATAAAGGAAATCATAAAATAATAATGAATAAGAAAAATAGCAGAGGAACATTTTTATTCTGTAATCATTGATATAAAAAAAAAAAAGCAGTGCGACCTAATTTAATGAATATTTGTTAATAATAATTATTTATAATGAATCAGAGAGGGAAAGAGAAAGGGAGAAAGAAAGAGAAAGAGGGAGGGAGGGAGAGAGATAGGGGGAGACAGAGTTATGTGTAGATGAATGTGAGTTTGGGGAAGGATAGATAACTTTTTAATTACATCCATCTGTGTATATCCAACGGACATAGTTTGAAAAAGGAGGGCACCTGAAGCATTGCTCGCGTTGCTGCAGTTGTTGACATTGGAGTCATCGACATTGATGATGATGATGGTGGTGGTGGTGGTGGTGGTGGTGATGGCAGTGGCGGTGGTGGTGGTGATGGTGATGATGATGATGGTGGTGATGATGATGATGATGATGATGATGGTGGCGGCGAGCTGGCAATATCGTTAGCACGCCGGGCGAAATGCGTAGCTGTATTTCGTCTGTCGTTACGTTCTGAGTTCAAATTCCGCCGAGGTCGACTTTGCCTTTCATCCTTTCGGGGTCGATAAATTAAGTACCAGTTACGCACTGGGGTCGATGTAATCGACTTAATCCGTTTGTCTATCCTTGTTTGTCTCCTCTGTGTTTAGCCCCTTGTGGGTAATAAAGAAACGGATGATGGTGGTGGTGGTGGTGATGGTGATGATGATGATGATGATGCTGCTGCTGTTTGTTGTTGTTGTTGTTGCTGCTGCTGCTGCTGCTGCTACTGCTGCTGCTGTTACAGCCGTAGTATCAGTAGGTGGAGACAGCCGTAGTCCTCGTTGTTTGTTGCTGTTGATATCATTGCAGTTAGAGTACTACTTATTGCAGTTCTTGTTGTTGTTGTCGATGTTGTTGTTGATGTTTTTGTTGTTGTTGCTGCTGTTGCTGAAAGTTGACACATTTTCAAAAGAAACGTTTTTTTTTTCCCTTTCATTTTTCTTTATTTTTTTTTTCCATCTTATTTTATTTTATTTTATTTTATTTTATTTTATTTTATTTTATTTTATTTTATTTTATTTTATTTTATTTTATTTTATTTTATTTTATTTTATTTTATTTTATTTTATTTTATTTTATTTTATTTTATTTTATTTTATTTTATTTTATTTTTATTTTATTTTATTTACGCGTTTGATCATTTGTTTGTTTGTTTATTTCATTTTCTCAAACAGCAGCAAGCAGGAATTATTATTACTATGCTGAAGCATGTAAACATGTGAGGCTAATTTGCACCCTGTTTGTTTTGTTGTTGTTGTTGTTGTGTGTTGTTGTTGTCAAACTATTCTTAATATTAAGTAGGTAGGGTTTAAATGTTATGTAACTGTAAACAAGTCATTTCATATTCACAATACTATATATATATATATACACATATATACATATATAATATATATTATATATATATATATATATATATATATATATTATATATGCATATATCACAATCAAGGAACGGCCATAATAGGCCATTCACCCACTAGAAATAACAGCCAAAGCTTCAACCGCAAAATAACATTAATTCCGTAAACCAGGGAAAATTAAAAAACATTTACCCTGTAATTTCTTATACGATGCACCGTTTCATCTACTGTTTTAATGGTAAACTAACCTGATTAAATTAAATCAAGCCAATCTCCATAGGCCCTTAGAATCGTCAGTAAGAAATAGCCAGATCGGAACAGATATTTTCACGAGGCATTTCTGTCCCTGCCTCGGCAATATCTGACCTAAAATTTTCAAATCATCGCACTCGCGCCAAATTTATTGGCAGCAAATAAATATAAGCCGCCGATTCC
>NC_043020.1:7297421-7319921 GCF_006345805.1 Octopus sinensis
TATGCAGTAATCTAGGGCAGCATTTGTTTCAACTGCATGGTGTGTCATCATAAAAGTAGCAATTATACTTGCTGTTTTATTCCTTAACAAAAGACAAACAGCTAAACCTGGTTATAAATAAAATGTCTTGTGTTAAAAGTTATTTTATTACATGTCAGAAATAAAATTTACGGATTGGACCCAAATACAAGCCTTTCAGAAACAAGCAAAACACACACACACACACACTCTCGACTTCACTTTAGTGTTTATTATTTGGTGTCCAAAAGACAGTGAGCTAGTAGAAGAAGCATTCCGGTACTGGAGAAAATGCTCAGCGGCATTTCTTCTGAGTTCAAATGTCACCAGGGTCGACTTTGCTTTTCATTCTTTCAGAATCAATAAAATAAGTATGGGTCGGACACTAGATTATTTACATTATTTACATTTGACGGATATTTGTCCTCATCTATGTTGTAACACAATGTTTCAGCTGAGATGCCCTCCAGCCTTCATCAGGTGTCTTGGGGAAATTTCGAACCTGGGTTCTCATTCCTAAGGCATTGTTGTTGTTGTTGTTGTTGTTGTTGTTGTTGTTGTTGTTGTTGTTGTTGTTGTTGTTGTTGTTGTTGTTGTTGTTGTTGTTGTTGTTGTTGTTGTTGTTGTTGTCTTCTTCTTCTTCTTCTTCTTCTTCTTCTTCTTCTTCTTATTATTATTATTATTATTATTATTATTATTATTATTATTATTATTATTATTCAGGTCACTGCCTGGAATTGAACTTGGAATCATCATCGTTTAACGTCCGCTTTCCATGCTAGCAGGGGTTGGACGATTTGACTGAGGACTGGCGAACCAGATGGCTGCACCAGGCTCCAATCTTGATCTGGCAGAGTTTCTACAGCTGGATGCCCGTCCTAATGCCAACCACTCCTAGAGTGTAGTGGGTGCTTTTACATGCCACTGACTCAGGGGCCAATCAGGCGGCACTGGCAACGACCTCGCTCGAATCTTTTTACACATGCCACTGGCACAGGTTCCAGTAAGGCAATGCTGGTAATAATCACGCTCGAATGGTGCCATTTTACATGTCACCACCACGGAAGCCAGTTAGCCGCTCTGGCAAAAATCACGCACAGATGGTGCTCTTAGCACCCTTCTAGCACGGGGCACAAGTGCCAGTAAGGCGACGCTGGTATCGATCACACTCGAATGGTGCCTTTTATGTGCCACTGGCACGGAAGCTGGTTAGCCGCTCTGTCAACTATCACACTCATATGGTGAGGTTTCTTTCAGTTTCCATCTACCAAATTCACTCATCCGAGGCTATAGTAGAAGACACTTGCCCAAGGTTTCATGCAGTGGGACTGAACCTGGAACCATATGGTTGGGAAGCAGGCTTCTTACCACACAGCCATGCCTGCTCATACACATGCACACACACACACACACACAAATGTACACATACACTACATAAAAGAGTGAGCCTCCAAGAGTGCCACTACACATTCACTCAACATGCTAAAAGTAGCACCTGCCAAATTTCCATCAGTCAAAATGAAATAAAAAAAAAAGGTGGGAGTGGCTGTGTGGTAAGTAGCTTCCTTATGAACCACATGGTTCTGGGTTCAGTCCCACTGCATGGCACCTTGGGCAAGTGTCTTCTACTATAGCCTTGTAAGTGGATTTGGTAGACAGAAACTGAAAGTAGCTCGTCGTATATATGTGTGTGTATATATATATGTGTGTGTATGTATGTGTGCGTATATATGTTTGTGTGTCTGTATTTGTCCCCCCAACATCGCTTGACATCCGATGCTGGTGTATTTACGTCCCCATAACTTAGCGGTTCGGCAAAAGAGACCGATAGAATAAGTACGAGGCTTACAAAGAATAAGTCCTGGGGTCGATTTGCTCGACTAAAGGCGGTGCTCCAGCATGGCCACAGTCAAATGACTGAAACAAGTAAAGGAGAGAGTGGGGGGACAAGGCGCACATTAGATGTGGCCTTGCACATACACATAAGAAGATGATCATAATCTTGAGGGTCCAAAAATAAGGGGAATCAAGTAATATGCTTTCTGAACTAAGCCATGTAAAAGTTAAAAAGTGGGTGGCTGGAGAATTGAGCAGACTGCGTAATCCTTCATGGGTTTAATATTAGAGTTTTAATCTAGAGATGTGACTCTTGCATAAAATGGCTCATGATGTCACAATGTTTAACATGTACACAAGAACCGATATGGAAGCACTCCGTCGGTTACGATGACGAGGGTTCCGGTTGATCCGATCAACGGAACAGCCTGCTCGTGAAATTAACGTGTAAGTGGCTGAGCACTCCACAGACACGTGTACCCTTAATGTAGTTCTCGGGGATATTCAGCGTGACACAGAGAGTGACAAGGCCGGCCCTTTCAAATACAGGTACAACAGAAACAGGAAGTAAGAGTGAGAGAAAGTTGTGGTGAAAGAGTACAGCAGGGATCACCACCATCCCCTGCCGGAGCCTCGTGGAGCTTTAGGTGTTTTTGCTCAATAAACACTCACAACGCCCGGTCTGGGAATCGAAACCGCGATCCTACGACCGCGAGTCCGCTGCCCTAACCACTGGGCCATTGCGCCTCCACTCAAGAACCGATAATGGTTTGAATGAATAGTGGAATAGAGACAGGTTTCCATGTTGGGGGCGGTGGGTTAAATATCACGCTTAACTAAATGTCAGATATGATTATATCTGCCACAAAACTGCGAAACAATAAAACTATTTAGAATATGACCCACTGAACTACCAAACTTAGCAGACACTCACACACATACACGCATATTTTGTTACTGAGCTGTGATCTTGACCTAATTAATCCATTTTTTCTTAAATGCACAGAAAGTACTCGTAACCTGCATGGAAATGGAATACTAAGAGAAAAATAAAAAATGATCAAAAATAATAAAATAAAATAAGACAGGCACAGAAGTGGCTGTCTGGTAAGTAGCTTGTTTACCAACCACACGGTTCCGGGTTCAGTCCCACTGCGTGGCACCTTGGGCAAGTGTCTTCTACTATAGCCTCGGGCCAACCAAAGCCTTGTGAGTGGATTTGGTAGACAGAAACTGAAAGAAGCCTGTCCTATATATGTATATATATATATGTGTGTGTGTGTTTGTGTGTCTGTGTTTGTCCCCCCTAGCATTGCTTGACAACTGATGCTGGTGTGTTTATGTCCCCGTTACTTAGCGGTTCGGCAAAAAGAAATCGATAGAATAAGTACTGGGCTTACAAAAGAATAAGTCCCGGGGTCGAGTTGCTCGATTAAAGGCGGTGCTCCAGCATGGCCGCAGTCAAATGACTGAAACAAGTAAAAGAGTAAACATCTGGGAGTCCATATAGGAAAGTCACACGTGGGAATCCAGCGGCGGGGGTGGGGGTTGCTTTTGATGGGACCCTATGTAGGAAGTGCTTGAGGATGCTAAAACCCCCACCCATGGCCCTTTGAGGGGTAGTACGTGGATAGATGTATAGATCTTTTATCTCTTCTACTTGTTTCAGTCATTAGACTGTGGCCATACTGGAGCACCATTTTAAAGAATTGTTGGTTGAATGGGTTTTGTTTTATTTGTTTTTTAAATGCCTGGTACTTATTCTGTTGGTTCCCTGTTGCCAAACTGGGACTTAAACAGGGACTTAAACACACCAACACCAGTTGTCAAATGATGGTGGTGGTGGTGGGGACAAAGACAGAACAACACACATACACACATATATATATATTCATTTATTCTTTTATTTGTTTCCATCATTTTAACTGTGGCCATGCTGGAGCACCACCTTAAGGGGAGGTTTTAGTCAAACAAATCAACCCCAGGACTTATTTTTTCTAAGCCTGGCACTTACTCTATCAGTCTCTTTTGCTGAACTGCTAAGTTATGGGGATGTAAACACACCAACATTGGTTATCAATCAACGGTGGTGGTGGTGGAGGGGGGGCAAACACAAATGTATATACATATGTGATGGGCTTCCTCTAGTTTCCATCTACCAAATCCACTCACAAGGCTTTTATATTCTCTTATACATACTGTACTTATTGTACCATATTACTCCTTCATGTACGCTGTTTTGTTCTATATTATTATGTTTGACCTTAATGTTCATATGTAGTGGTTTAATAAATTATGTGATTGGGTATTATCTGGTAGTTGATAATTGATTTAGATGTATTTCTCCATTTTCTTATTTTGTATTATGAATTTGTGGTAAATCATTTTACCTTTGCCCATATAATACAGTAAATGAATTGATTGCATCGCAATCATTAACATTTATGTATTAACTTTGTTGGGTACTTCACTAGCAGTATATTGGATATATGTTATCCCATGGAGGGTTGCATCATTTACAACCCCTATCTTAATTTGTATATATATATATATATGTTTCTCTCCTTGTTTTTTCTGTGTCCCTTTCTGTAGAAGAGCGTAGGCTCGAAACGTAAAAGACTTTTTCTATTCCTGAGCATTATACTAATACATCTGTTTGTTTTGTACACCACCTGTCTTCGTCTTTTGTTTTTTTTCGTAAACTCTCCCATCATATATATATGTGTGTGGTATGTGTATATATATATATATATATATATATATATATATGTATATGTATGTATGTATATATATGTATATATGATGGGTAATATGAATTCCTTTGTACTACACCTTTAGAAAAGAAGGAAACATTGTACTATTCTCTTCTAGATGCATTATAATAATAATAATAAACATTGTGTACAGTGCTCAGGTGCACTACAACTCATTGAATGTGTATATATAATCAGGTGTAGTTTCGACGGATTTCGGAAAGCATGAGGGCCTTAAAGGATGCAGTGTCATGGCAGTCAACAACTGACGCGGGTAGTTTATTCCATGCTTCAGCAACTCTGAGTGTGAAGAAATGTTTCCGAAAGTCATGGGAGCTGTACTGTTTTCTGACTTTGTAGGCATGTCCACGTGTGTTAGACACATGGAGATCAAAAAGGTGTTCAGTGTTGTTATTGGTGAGGTGGTTGACAACTGTTGAGATTAAAGACAGGATGGTCACAACTGGAGCACATTTGATCACAGAATTGCTGGATATGGCTGATCCAGAACTAAACAACAACACTAACAACAAAAGAGAGATAGAAATGCTACAAGGTTTCTGGCGCTTCAAATATTTGAGACAAAAAAAAAAAAAGAATAAAGAATAAAAAAAAGGAATCCAGACAAAGAAAGCAGCCTAAACTGTTTTTAGAAGTTCATCTGCCCTGAGCAAAAATATTTGTGAGAAAGCTCTACCCTGTTACCAAATATTAGATAGCTTACACAACACATTCAACAACAGGTCAAACTGCCATAAAAAAAAAAATACTTTGTCTTACCTCAAATAATGGTGTTAAGGAAAATAAAAAAAAAATCTGAGTTTATTGTTTAATCCTTTGTCGTTCATAATATTCTGTCAAATATTATGCTTATTTCTTTTTTTCTTTTTTCTTTTTACTTGTTTCAGTCATTTTGACTGCGGCCATGCTGGAGCACTGCCTTTAATCGAGAAACTCAACCCCGGGACTTATTCTTTTGTAAGCCCAATACTTATTCTATCGGTCTCTTTTGCCGAACCGCTAAGTGACGGGGACATAAACACACGAACATTGGTTGTCAAGCAATGCTAGGGGGACAAACACAAGCACACAAACATACATATATATACATATACACAACGGGCTTCTTTCAGTTTCCGTCTACCAAATCCACTCACAAGGCTTTGGTCGGCCCGAGGCTATAGTAGAAGACACTTGCCCAAGGTGCCACGCAGTGGGATAGAACCCGGAACCATGTGGTTGGCAAACAAGCTACTTACCACACAGCCACTCCTGCGCCTATGTATGTGGTCATGTTTTGAATTAATCACGCAGTATGTGGTAGCTTCGAGATTTTGATGGTGCAATGTTTTCATCATCATCAACATCATCATCATCATGATCGTGTAATGTTTGTTTCCATGCTGACATGGGTTGGATGGTTTGACAGGAGCGGGCAAGCCAGAGGGCTGTACCAGGCTCCTGTCGTCTGTTTTTGGCATGGTTTCTACTGTTGGATGCCCTTCCTAATGCCAACCACTTTACAAAGTGTACTGTATGTTTTCAAATAGTACCAGCATGGGTGCTTCTTATCTGGTACCAGCACCCACAAGCCTGCAAGATTAGACCTCCTGAGCTGATGTATTCACCCCACTGGATGGGACACAGGTCCATCGCAACAATGTGAAATGAAGTGTTTTGCTCAAGAACACAATATACTGCCTGGTTCAGGAATTGAAATCACAGTCTTACAATCATGAGTCCAACACCCTAAGCCACTAAGTCACACACCTCTACAGGTGGAATGTTTGGCCAGATATGACTGGTTTAAATGCTAAAGGGTCAATGAAAGGCAGGTAATAGGCCTCACTAATATTTTCCTCCTCTTTTCCTTCTTACCTGGTGAATAAAGATAATAAGCAGGCCTTAGAAGTGCTTGTTACTAATTGAAAATTATTATCTGAGCCATCGTTTAGCTGTCGTTTGTGTTTAATTAACTCATTCCATTCTATTTTCTGCTGGTTTGACTTCCCATCGGTGGGAAGTAGCAGCAAGGAAACAAATATTTTCACCAAGTGAAGGCGCAGGAGTGGCTGTGTGGTAAGTAGCTTGCTAACCAACCGCATGGTTCCGGGTTCAGTCCCACTGCGTGGCATCTTGGGCAAGTGTCTTCTGCTATAGCCCCGGGCCGACCAATGCCTTGTGAGTGGATTTGGTAGATAGAAACTGAAAGAAGCCTGTCGTATATATGTATATATATATATGCGTGTGTGTGTTTGTGTGTCTGTGTTTGTGCTCCCCACCACCACATCACTTGATAACCGATGTTGGTATGTTTACGTCCCCTTAGCCTAGCAGTTTGGCTTAAGACACCAATAGAATAAGTACTAGGCTTAATAAAAGAATATATAGGAGTGGCTGTGTGGTAAGTAGCTTGCTAACCAACCACATGGTTCCGGGTTCAGTCCCACTGCATAGCATCTTGGGCAAGTGTCTTCTGCTATAGCCCCGGGCCGACCAATGCCTTGTGAGTGGATTTGGTAGACGGAAACTGAAAGAAGCCTGTCGTATATATGTATATGTATGTATGTGTGTGTCTGTGTTTGTCCCACTAGCATCGCTTGTGTTTATGTCCCCGTTACTTAGTGGTTCGGCAAAAGAGACTGACAGAATAAGTACTGGGCTTACAAAAGAATAAGTCCCGGGGTCGAGTTGCTTGATTAAAGGCGGTGCTCCAGCATGGCCGCAGTCAAATGACTGAAACAAGTAAAGGAGTAAGTGAAGATAGTACAAAGTACACAAACACACAGCAGAGTCCAATCTATTGCAAACATTCAGACCAAGTCAGTGGTTTGAGGATCTCTTCCCCTTCCCCTCTTGCACCCACCAGTCTAAGGGGCCTGGTAAAGGGTCATGGGCACTACCTTCCCTCCTGGTTATATGAGAAACATACACTCACAGATTCTCACTCAGTTGTTACTTGCGTATATATATATATATATATATATATATGTGTGTATATGTTTGTGTGTCTGTGTTTGTCCCCCTAGCATTGCTTGACAACCGATGCTGGTGTGTTTATGTCCCCGTGTATGTTTGTGTGTCTGTGTTTGTCCCCCTAGCATTGCTTGACAACCAAAGCTGGTGTGTTTATGTCCCCGTGTATGTTTGTGTGTCTGTGTTTGTCCCCCTAGCATTGCTTGACAACCGATGCTGGTGTGTTTACGTCCCCGTCACTTAGCGGTTTGGCAAAAGAGACCGATAGAATAAGTACTGGGGGGGCTTAAAAAGAATAAGTCCCAGGGTCGATTTGCTCGACTAAAAGGCGGTGCTCCAGCATGGCCACAGTCAAATGACTGAAAACAAGTAAAAGAGAGATCTAAATTAAAAAACCTTCTATTCAAGTCCCATGCTAATTTTCTGCTCCAAACCAGTTTGATAATGAGAGATTCATTATATTTTGCTAAATTCTTCATTATTTTCAAAATTAATTGAAGCAAAGGTAGAGTGTTCCAGTAGAAATATGGTAACAAAAGGGTTAAAGTGATCTAAATTAAAATCTTCCATCCAAATTTTTTGTTAATTTATGTTTCCAACTGAAGATAACGAGCTGGCAGGATCGTTAGCACAACAGGCAAGATGCTTGGCAGTATTTCATCTATACTCTTTTACTTGTTTCAGTCATTTGACTGCGGCCATGCTGGAGCACCGCCTTTAATCGAGCAACTCGACCCCAGGACTTATTCTTTTGTAAGCCCACCATCCGAGTGTGGCCGTCTGCCAGCCTCGCCTGGCACCTGTGTCGGTGGCACATAAAATCACCCACTACACTCTCGGAGTGGTTGGCGTTAGGAAGGTCATCCAGCTGTAGAAACACTGCCAGATCTGACTGGCCTGGTGCAGCCTTCGAGCTTGCCAGACCCCAGTTGAACCGTCCAACCCATGCTAGCATGGAAAGCGGACGTTAAACGACGATGATGATGATGATGAGTACTTATTCTATCGGTCTCTTTTGCCGAACCACTAAGTAACAGGGACATAAACACACCAGCATCGGTTGTCAAGCAATGCTAGAGGGACAAACACACACACACATACATATACATATATATATACATATATACGACGGGCTTCTTTCAGTTTCCGTCTACCAAATCCACTCACAAGGCTTTGGTCGGCCCGAGGCTATAGTAGAAGACACTTACCCAAGGTATCACGCAGTGGGACTGAACCCAGAACCATGTGGTTGGTAAACAAGCTACTTACCACACAGCCACTCCTGCGCCTATCTTTACATTCTAAGTTCAAGTTCTGCTGAGGTCAATTTTGTTTTTCATCCAATTGGGGGTCGATAAAGTAAGTCCCAGTTGAGTACGGTGGGGGTCGATGTAATCGACTTACCCCTTCTCCCTAATTTGCTGGCCTTGTGCCAAAACTGGAAACAAATTTCTTTCAAACTAATTTAATAATGACAAAGTTATTTTTCTAAATTCATCCTTTGCAGAACCAATTGTAACAGAAGCAGTGCACTTCATCAGAAATATGGTATCTAAGGGATTAAATTGATCCCCAAAACCCTCCATTAAAAATTCATGTCATGTTCCAAGCCAGTTAAATAACACCAAAGTTATTTTATTAAATTCTTCATTAATTTCAAAATTAATTGGAACAAATCAACATCAATGGAAATTGCAGCTGTGATACCAGTGCCGGTGACAAGTAAGCGAACCATCCAATTGTGGACGTTGCCAGTGCCGCCCCGACTGACCTCCGTGCCGGTGGCACGTAAAAAGCACCATCCGTTCGTGGCCGTTGCCAGCCTCGCCTGGCCCCCGTGCCAGCGGCACGTAAAAAGCACCATCCGTTTGTGGCCGTTGCCAGCCTCGCTTGGCCCCCGTGCGGGTGGCACGTAAAAAGCACCCACTACACTCATGGAGTGGTTGGCATTAGGAAGGGCATCCAGCCGTAGAAACACTGCCAGATCTGACTGGCCTGGTGCAGCCTTCGAGCTTGCCAGACCCCAGTTGAACCGTCCAACCCATGCTAGCATGGAAAGCGGACGTTAAACGATGATGATGATGATGATGAGTACTTATTCTATCGGTCTCTTTTGCCGAACCACTAAGTAACAGGGACATAAACACACCAGCATCGGTTGTCAAGCAATGCTAGAGGGACAAACACACACACACATACATATACATATATATATACATATATACGACGGGCTTCTTTCAGTAGTTTCCGTCTACCAAATCCACTCACAAGGCTTTGGTCGGCCTGAGGCTATAGTAGAAGACACTTACCCAAGGTATCACGCAGTGGGACTGAACCCAGAACCATGTGGTTGGTAAACAAGCTACTTACCACACAGCCACTCCTGCGCCTATCTTTACATTCTAAGTTCAAGTTCTGCTGAGGTCAATTTTGTTTTTCATCCTTTCGGGGTCGATAAAATAAGTCCCAGTTGAGTACGGTTGGGGGTCGATGTAATCAACTTAACCCTTCTCCCTAATTTGCTGGCCTTGTGCCAAAACTGGAAACAAATTTCTTTCAAACTAATTAAATAATGACAAAGTTATTTTACTAAATTCATTCTTTGCTGAACCAATTGTAACAGAAACAGTGCATTTCATCAGAAATATGGTATCTAAGGGGTTAAAGTAATCCCCAAAACCCTCCATTAAAATTTCACGTCATGTTCCAAGCCAGTTAAATAACATCAAAGTTATTTTACTAAATTCTTCATTATTTTCAAAATTAATTGGAACAAATCAACATCAATGGAAATTGCAGCTGTGATACCAGTGCCGGTGACAAGTAAGTGAACCATCCGATCGTGGCCGTTGCCAGCGCCGCCCCGACTGGCCTCTGTGCTGGTGGCATGTAAAAAGCACCATCCGTTCGTGGCCGTTGCCAGCCTCGCCTGGCCTCTGTGCCAGTGGCACATAAAAAGCACCATCCGTTCGTGGCCGTTGCCAGCCTCGCCTGGCCCCGTGCGGGCGGCATGTAAAAAGCACCCACTACACTCACGGAGTGGTTGGCATTAGGAAGGGCATCCAGCCGTAGAAACACTGCCAGATCAGACTGGAGCCTGGCGCAGCCTTCTGGCTTCACAGACCCCAGTTGAACCGTCCAACCCATGCTAGCATGGAAAGCGGACGTTAATGAGGATGATGATGATGATGAAAGACCATATATTTCAACAAAAATGTATAACAGAGACTTAAGAGAGTGTATTTCAGAGAGATTTGGCTGCTATTTTGAGCAAGCTGAGTGGACTACATGATGGCAATGACTCCTTCGTTCGTTTGTTTAATCTTTTATTGCATTTTGCAGTAGTAGCGACGGAGTTTTGTTATGGAACCACCAAACTACATTATACCACATTATGCTTCTAGTTAAGACTCCACAAAGCCACCCAGGCCCACCCCCCACCGTTCTCTTCAGACAATGGTTGAAGAGTGCTAATCTTTAGAAGGTTTGTCTCTCAGTCATGTCATGTGAGTGGTTGAGTGGGTGTCCCTTTTGAGCAGCTGCCAAAAGAATGCTGCAAACTTGATGTAGTCCTAGCTTATACTTTGGTATTGGATTTCATTGTGCTTTCCTTCTGTTTTGAAGTCAGCCTACCACTGGATTTCAATTTGAAGAACTGACTGTGTGGTGCTACATGTACTAAAAGTTTACAAACCGGAATAAGATAGCTTGCTGTGGAGAAGAGGAAAAGTCTGTAGCTTCAGGAAGTACGTTTCAACAGAACAGTGCAATTAATGGCTATTTCTTTATTACGCACAAGGGGCTAAACATAGAAGGGACAAACAAGGACAGACATAGGTATTAAGTCGATTAGTTAGTTAGTTAGTTAATTTTTTGGCTCAAAAGGCAAAAAGCAAGGCCATGTAGGGGGACATTAAGTTATGTACAGGGTGGTGTTCATGTAAAGAGTTCAGGCCACTTGTGGTCAAGGGAGACTTTGAACCGAGCGGTCGTCGGCATCTTCACCATCTTGTGGAGAAGAGGAAAAGTCTATAGCTTCAGGAAGTACGTTTCAACAGAACAGTGCAATTAATGGCTATTTCTTTATTACCCACAAGGGGCTAAACATAGAAGGGACAAACAAGGACAGATATAGGTAGTAAGTCGATTACAGCGACCCCAGTGCGTAACTGGTACTTATTTTATCGACCACCAAAAGGACGAAAAGTCGACCTCGGCAGAATTTGAACTCACAATGTAGCGACAGATGAAATACCTATTTCTATTTCTTTACTGCCCACAAGGGGCTAAACATAGAAGGGACAAACAAGGACAGACATAGGTATTAAGTCGATTAGTTAGTTAGTTAGTTAGTTAATTTTTTGGCTCAAAAGGCAAAAAGCAAGGCCATGTAGGGGGACATGGAGTTATGTATAGGGTGGTGTTCATGTAAAGAGTTCAGGCCACTTGTGGTCAAGGGAGACTTTGAACCGAGTGGTCGTCGGCATCTTCACCATCTCGTGGAGAAGAGGAAAAGTCTGTAGCTTCAGGAAGTACGTTTCAACAGAACAGTGCAATTAATGCCTATTTCTTTATTACCCACAAGGGGCTAAACATAGAAGGGACAAACAAGGACAGACATAGGTATTAAGTCGATTAGTTAGTTAGTTAGTTAGTTAATTTTTTGGCTCAAAAGGCAAAAAGCAAGGCCATGTAGGGGGACATGGAGTTATGTATAGGGTGGTGTTCATGTAAAGAGTTCAGGCCACTTGTGGTCAAGGGAGACTTTGAACCGAGTGGTCGTCGGCATCTTCACCATCTCGTGGAGAAGAGGAAAAGTCTGTAGCTTCAGGAAGTACGTTTCAACAGAACAGTGCAATTAATGCCTATTTCTTTATTACCCACAAGGGGCTAAACATAGAAGGGACAAACAAGGACAGACATAGGTATTAAGTCGATTAGTTAGCTAGTTAGTTAGTTAATTTTTTGGCTCAAAAAGCAAAAAGCAAGGCCATGTAGGGGGACATGGAGTTATGTACAGGGTGGTGTTCATGTAAAGAGTTCAGGCCACTTGTGGTCAAGGGAGACTTTGAACTGAGCGGTCGTCGGCATCTTCACCATCTCGTCCGGCAGCTTATTCCACGGATCCGCGACCCGGACGGAGAAATCCCCTCTCCTTCGATTGAGATGAAATCGTCGCAGATAGAGCTTTTCGGAATGACCCCAGTGCGTAACTGGTACTTAATTTATCGACCCTGAAAGGATGAAAGGTAAAGTCGACCTCGGCGGAATTTGAACTCACAACATAATGGCAGACGAAATACCGCTAAGCATTTCGTCCGGCGTGCTAACGTTTCTGCCAGCTCGCCACCTTGCTATCTAACCTGCTTCAGGCAGTACCTTGCAACATAAGAGTGCAATTAATGCCATTTACCCGTACCCCTACCCCCACAATCTCTAACCCTTTGTCACTCTCCTTTCAGACACTTGCAAACTCGCCCATCTGTCCTACCCTATTCCCTCTTATATTCCAAAAGTCTACATGGTTCTGGGTTCAGTCCCCTAGTGTGGCACCTTGAGTGAGTGTCTTCTACTATAGCCTCAGGCCAACCAAAGCCTTGTGAGTGAATTTACTAGATGGAAACTGAAAGAAGCTCAGCGTATATATGTGTGAGTTTGTGTGTGTGTTTGTGTTTGTCCCTCACCAATGCATGACAACCGGTGTTGGAGTGTCTATGTCCATGTAACTTAGCAGTTCAGCAAAAGAGACTGATAAAATAAATACTGGGCTTTAAAAAAATGGTACTGGGGTCAATTTATTTGACTATATACTCTTTTACTTGTTTCAGTCATTTGACTGCGGCCATGCTGGAGCATCGCCTTTAATCGAGCAACTCGACCCCGGGACTTATTCTTTTGTAAGCCCAGTACTTATTCTATCGGTCTCTTTTGCCGAACCGCTAAGTAACGGGGACATAAGCACACCAGTATATAAAAAAAATAGGAAAATTCTTCAAGGTGGTGCCCCAGCATGGCCACAGTCTAATGATTGAAACAAGAAAAACATAAAGGATAAACTAGAATAAATTTGCTGCGGAGAAGAGGAAAAGTCTGTATTTTCGTGGAGAAGCACCTTTCACCCAAATGAGTGTTATTAATGCCACCAATCTAGACATGACTATCTCTAACCATTTGTCATTTCCCCCCTCATGCTTTTCTGAACTTACCCACCCACCTACCTTGATCCTCTGTCCCTATTCTCCCTTGTCCTCGCATTCTACTTTGGGTACACTCTGACACCTTGTCCCCATCTTTGTCTTCTTTCCAGTTACTCTCACCTACCCTTATATAATATGACCAGAGACTGAGACCTATGGAAGTATGCTGTGCGTGAGAAGACTCGGCAGGACAAGTGAGACCATAACTCATGGCCTCTACATGTGATGTAGCTAGTCCACTTATGCATACCTTTCCTTCTTCGGACACAAAACTCTACTTGCGAAGACCTGTTGAGGCAAGTGAGAATCAAAATCAAAATCGAAATCGATCAACATCAATGGAAATTGTAACTGTGATACCAGTGCCGTTATGTTCTGAGTTCAAATTCCACCAAGGTCAACTTTGCCTTTCCTCCTTTTGGGTTTGATAAATTAAGTACTAATTGCATACTGGGGTCAATCAAATCGACTGGCGCCCTCCCCCAAAATTTCAGGCTTTATGCCTATAGTAGAAGGATTCCTAAATTATAGTACTAATTTTATAGTACTAAATTTTATAGTAGTAAATTATAGTGATATCACTTTACTAGAAGCGGACTGGATGATGATATTCTATGTGGAGATCTAAACTTACCAACAGCAGTCGTACATCTAATTGTGGCAAGTAGTTTGCTTCCCAAACCACCTGGTTCTGGGTTCAGTCCCACTGCTTGGCACCTTGGGCAAGTGTCTTTTTTTATAGCCTCGGGTTGACCAAAGCATTATGAGTGGATTTGGTAGACAGAAACTGAAAGAAGCCCGTCATATATATATATATGTATATATATCATCATCATCGTTTAACGTCCATTCTCCATGCTAGCATGGGTTGGATGGTTCAACCAGGGACTGGGAAGCCAGGGGCTGCACTAGGCTCCAGTCTGATCTGGCAGTGTTTCTATAGCTGGATGCCCTTCCTAACGCCAACCACTCCGCGAGTGTAGTGGGTGCTTTTTATGTGCCACCGGCACAGATATATATATATATATATATATATATGGCATGTGTACGACAAAGCACAACTGTGCTGAGAGAAAAGTTAGGCATAAGAGGGATTAAATGTGGTATGCAGGAGAGGAGACTGCATTGGTTTGGACACGTGATGTGTATGAGTGAGGACAGCTATATACAAAAGTGCCTGTTGTGGAAGAGGGAGATCTAGGAAGACATGGGATGAAGTGGTGTGGACTGATCTTAGGATGTTGGGGCTCACGGAGGAAATGACAGTGGGCCAAGCTGTTTGGCAATATGAGGTCCTAGAGAAGACCTGTCCATGAAACTGAGTGCTAGAAGAGTTGTGTCCCACCCACATTTCACCCGCTCTACCCTAAGAAACCAAACTACAACTCCTCTTCACAGCATCTTTCTCTTCCTCTTCATAAATTGTTTTCCAATCCCCTTTCTTGCCCTACTCACTGTATCACTGCTTCCCACACCCACACCCTATTTTTCTACCCCGGTTCTACTCTCGTATTCTTGTTACTTGTGAGCAGGAGTGGCTGTGTGGTAAGTAGCTTGCTAACCAACCACATGGTTCAGGGTTCAGTCCCACTGCGTGGCACCTTGGGCAAGTGTCTTCTACTATAGCCTCGGGCCGACCAATGCCTTGTGAGTGGATTTGGTAGACGGAAACTGAAAGAAGCCCGTCGTATATATATATATGTGTGTGTGTATGCGTGTGTGTTTGTGTGTCTGTGTCCTCCTAGCATTGCTTGACAACCGATGCTGGCATGTTTACGTCCCCGTCACTTAGCGGTTTGGCAAAAGAGACCGATAGAATAAGTACTGGGCTTACAAAAGAATAAGTCCCGGGGTCGATTTGCTCGACTAAAGGCGGTGCTCCAGCATGGCCGCAGCCAAATGACTGAAACAAGTAAAAGAGTAATACCCTAGCACTACACCATCTCTCTTACACTTTCACTGTTTCCTACTCTCTCTTTCCCTTTGGCCACTCTCTCTCTTCTCTTGTTTTTCCTCTGACCTTTACATCAGCACATTTGTTTTTGGCTTCTTTCAGTGGGTAACCATGTACCTCCTCTATAGCAAGACACCTATTTCTGTTACACTCTAACCTCTCATCATCTGATACTGGATTACCTCCACTAGTGCCCCCTCTGTTATGGCAAGACACCCGCCTCTATCTGTCTGTCTCTTTGTCAAACTCTAACCTTTCATCCTCTGGCACAAGTTCCCCTCCTCAAATGCCCTGCCCCCCTCATAATTCCTTGTATTGTGAGTTACTCGGTTACCCTGCCAGTGTTGGTGCCACTTAAAAGCACCCAGTCCACACTGTAAGGTGGTTGGCATTTGGAAGGGCATCCAGCTGTAAAACTGATGCCAAAACTAACCTTGCCTCTGCTAATGCCATGTAGGAAAAGCATTGAGGCCACTCTGTAGAGTGGTTGGTGTTAGGAAGGGCATCATCATCATCATCATCATCGTTTAACATCCGTTTTCCGCGCTAGCACGGGTTGGACGGTTCGACCGGGGTCTGGGAAGCCAGGGGCTGTACCAGGTTCCAATCTTGATCCGGCAGTGTTTCTACAGCTGGATGCCCTTCCTAACGCCAACCACTCCGCGAGTGTAGTGGGTGCTTTTTACGTGCCACCTGCACAGGTGCCAGGGGGCGTCCGGCATCGGCCACGATCGCTTGGAGCTTTTAACGTGCCACCGGCACGGAAGCCAGCTAAGGCGGCGCTGGCAACGGCCACGTTCGGATGGTGCTTTTTATGTGCCACCGGCACAGAAGCCAGTCGGGGCGGCGCTGGCATCGGCCCAGCTGTAAAATCCCAGGCAAAATAGACACAGTAGCCTAGGGTAGTTTTTCTACCTGGCTGGCTCCTGTCAGCTGTCCTACCCATACTTCACACAAAAAAAGCATTGAGTTACAAACAAACTGGAGTGTTTGTTGACATTTTCTCTCAACAAATCGCTGTGTAACACGATATTTTCAAAGAAGTATGGAATAAGAAAAAATAAAATCTCTTATCTATTGTATTGTTAATGCTGTGATCTGAACTTCTAACATGAATATTCTCACAAAATCAACAGAAATAAGCTGCCCATTGAGAGGTGTATCCGGTTAAGTAACTTTTCTCACAATACATACAATAAATATACTGAGGTGTTGAGAATTACCTCAAAGGCCTAACAAAGGAAATATAGCTTTGCTTGAATGATCACACACGGAAACAAAGTAAGATATCCTCGACATGTCTGTCACGGAAGGCTGGTACTTAATAGAACTGCTTGCATGATCCTTATTTGCAACCATCATGTGATGTCAAGATGAGGGTCACATATACCTGCATCTACAAAAAATCCACCCGTAAGGTTTTGATCAACCCAGGACTACTGCACAGGGGAGCAGCCACCGTTGTCATTTCCCTGCATATTTATTTATCTCATAAGAGAACAGAAATAAATCTCGTGTCAAGACTTGTTAAATCTTTTATACTAAAGCAATCGTGAGAAAGCAGAATAGTATCAAAGTTTTAAATTCCTTTCATAGATATGACTGCTTAGATAGATATACTGTATGACAACACTTCTAGACAAAAGAGAGAGATAGCAAGTCCAGAGGAAAGAATGTAGTTTTCAAAGAAGTTCTTCTTTTTCTGAGACTGTACCTTCAGTTACTTCCAATGTGAACTTTACATCATTTCAAATATTAACCACAAAAATAAAAGGTTGCAAGAAAAAAACCCCCCAAAAAATAGAAGACACTTGTCCTGTGTGGCACTTTGGGCGTCTTCTACTACAGCCTCGGGCCGACCAAAGCCTTGAGGGGATTTGGTAGAGGGAAACTGAAAGAAGCCGGTCGTGTATATATATGTATATATATTTACGGAGATGTACTTGCATAGCGAGTGACTTGATCTGAGACCATGTGCTGGAACGAAAACAATTGCAGTGTGGAAGGTGTTTATAAGCTATTTAAGAAACACACAAAAATGGCTTATAAACACCTTCCACGCTGCAATTATGTATATATATATATATATATATATATAGGTGCAGGCTTCCCAACCACATGGTACTGGGTTCAGTCTCACAGTGGCACCTTGGGAAAGTGTCTTCTGCTATAGCCTCGGGCCGACCAAAGCCTTGTGAGTGGATTTGGTAGATGGAAACTGAAAGAAGCCTGTCGTATATATATATACACATATATATAGGCACAGGCTTGGCAAGTAGCTTCCTTCTCAACCACATAGTTCAGGGTTCAGTCCCACTGTGGCACCTTGGGCAAGTGTCTTCTATAAGCCTCTGGCTGACCAAAGCCTTGTGAGTAGATTTGGTAGACGGAAACTGAAAGAAGCCCATTGTATATATAAATATCTATATATATATATAGGCGCAGGCATGGCAAGTAGTTTGCGTCCCAATCACATGGTACTGGGTTCAGTCCCACTGCGTGGCACCTTGGGCAAGTGTCCTCTACTATAGCCTCGGGTTGACCAAAACTAATGTTAACTTTCTGACTGGTTATATGCCATAACCAAAGACATATTACTTCATCGTCATCACTTAACGTCTACCTTTCATGCTGGCATGGGTTGGATGGTTTGAGAGGAGCCAGCCAGGTAGAAGACTACACCAGGCTACTGAGTTTTGCTATGGTTTTTACGGCACTTAGATAAAATATAACTGCTCAAAGTTTTCTTTTAGTGAGTATTTTTTCCAGACTTATGGAGAACTGACTGATTACATATGTATATATATATATATATGCTGATGCTATATAAAGCACATTGGTGCCCTATAAAAAGCACCTAGTACACTCTGCAGAAAACATGCCAAAACGGAAAATTGGAGCAAAGATCACCATGACTGATCTAAATCCTCAAGTTTTTTTTTTATTCTCTCTCTATTTCCTCATATTCCTTTCTGTTGAAGAGCATAGGCTCAAAACATAAAAGACTTTCTCACTTTCCCAAGCATCAAACCAATACACCTGCTTGTTGTTCATACACCTGTCTTCATCTTTTGTTTTTCTGTAAATTTCACCTATATATAGCCACATGTGAATTGTTGGTGATTTTCTTCTTCCATATTCCGTTCTATTGGACTTTCTTGTTTCCAAAGAAGAGCATGTGCTCGAAATGTTAAACCATCTTTCTTTCCTTCTTTGAGTATCTGCTAATACTTTTTACATGTACCACATCCTTGCGTTGTTGTGTTTGTTTGTGTGTGTTCGTTTTTGGATATATATATATATATATACATACATATATAGTACATATATACACCTATATACATAATTTTATATATATACATATATATAACATATATATCTACATACATTATACTACATATATACATACATATATACATACAATATTACATACATATATATATACATACATACATATATACATACATACATACATATATACATACATACATATATACATACATACATATATACATACATATATATATACATATATATACATACATACATATATACATACATATATACATACATATATACATACATACATATATACATACATATATACATACATATATACATACATATATACATACATACATACATACATACATACATACATACATATATACATACATATATACATACATATATACATACATATATACATACATATATATATACATACATATATACATACATATATACATACATATATACATACATATATACATACATATATACATACATATATACATACATATATACATACATATATACACATATATACAGGGTGTCCCAATAAAATGTATACACACCTTAAATAATTGTAAATTTGTTATTCTTTGTAAGCCTAGTACTTATTCTATCGTTCTCTTTTGCCGAACCACTATGTGTATACATTTTTTTGAGACACCCTGTATATATACACACGAGAGAGAGAGAGAGAGAGAGTTCGATACATGGCATGGGTTTGGTGGGAACAAATAGAAATACATAGAACTAAATACAGAAAGTATATAAATTTTTTTTTTCCAATTGTCAGAGAGTTACAAAAGTGACACAAGGGCCGAGAGAGTTCTTGGGGTCACACACGAAAACCTCAGTCCTTGAGTTACTTTCGCGACTTTCTGCCACTTAAAAATAATTAAAAAAAACAAAGAAAAATGACACAAAGCATGATACGTATGGGTTATTAAACACATTGAGAGTGGAAAAAAAAAAAATGTGTTCAGTCCAGGTCAAGCGATGTCAAACAACCTATGATTCAAAACCCTCCAACCGTGACCCGCCGCCGGCAGCCTTCGTAACGCAGATCTAGGCCAAATGTCTTCATGACACGAATTTCATTTACTTGTTTAGACGGAGGTATGTAAATTTATTTCAGCAGCTGTCTCTGCTTAATGTCCTAGACGGAAGTAAAGAGAAGAAATAGATCAAACCGCAAATATCCCGACAGATACAATGGGACGAAACCCGTTAGAAGAGACATTGAAACAGTTTACCTAATCTTATGGTTCTCAACGGAGGTCCGATAAGATCTTGTTGTTAAAAATTTGTGCAATAAAGTAGTTATACTTCTTACTATACACAAAACATATTAATTTTTTAAAAATACAATTCCTCATATTAGGTTATAAAAAATATAATAGTTTTTAGGCATCGAATGGCTGTGAGAGTTCCCTACCACCACCAGAATAAGAAAAAAAAAAGGAATGAAAAAGGTCCATAGATTAAAAAATGGTTAAGGAGTGGCTGTGTGGTAAGTAGCTTGTCTACCAACCACATGGCTCCGGGTTCAGTCCCACTGCGTGGCACCTTGGGTAAGTGCCTTCTACTATAGCCTCGGGCCGACCAAAGCCTTGTGAGTGGATTTGGTAGACGGAAACTGAAAGAAGCCCGTCGTATATATGTATATATATATATATATGCGTGTGTGTGTCTGTGTTTGTCCCACTAGCATTGCTTGACAACCGATGCTGGTGTGTTTATGTCCCCGTCACTTAGTGGTTCGGCAAAACAGACCGATAGAATAAGTACTGGGCTTACAAAAGAATAAGTCCCGGGGTCGATTAGCTCGACTAAAGGCGGTGCTCCAGCATGGCCGCAGTCAAATGACTGAAACAAGTAAAAGAGTAAAGAGTAACCAAATATATAAGGTAAATGCGTTGAGTGGATTTTTGGAATAATTGGAGCTATTATTCACATTCTCAGAAGAAAAAGGGCGATGAGTTGTCCCTTGAAGTTTTTAATATTCCTGTGTTTTATGCAATAGGGGTTAACGATTGTAAAAGAATTGGCGATCTTTCGTCTCTAGTAGACCTTTCCGTCGATTTCCGTAAAAAACTTTTTTTTTTTACATATGGGCTTGCGGTCTCCCACACCCCATTAAACACACACACACATGTACATCAATGCTCCCATGCACGGTAACTTCAAAAGAACTTCCCTCGTCATACAATCGCTTTCTCTTAGTCTCTTTCGCTCTCATTACTTCAAAAGTTCCCGCAAGTCCATATGTAAAAAAAAAAAAAAAAATTTTTACGGAAATCGACGGAAAGGTCTACTAGAGACGAAAGATTGCCAAATTAGTTGTTTTTTAGATCCCAAAATAAACTTTAAAAAATACCTTTACTCCTCGATTCCGTGCTTTATTTTGAAACTCCGCTAATGTTTAATTCTAAAAATAGTTGTGGTCGAAAGGTTAAAAAGGTAATGCAATTTAGAAAATAGCATTTAATAGGCAAATAAAGGAGATAAAAATGAAGTTTCGAAGGTCAAAGAACGAATTCAGAACATTCAGAACCGCATATTACATATTATATTATATACAAACAGGCTTAATTCGACTTATGACGTTTCGAGTTACGTCTTTTTCGACTTCCGTCTGTTTCTGCCAACATATTTACAAGCGAAACACTAAATAAACACACACACCTAGAAACCAATACCGAAAGTGGAAAATCAAAATACGGAACAATCCATTTACGAAAACATATATAGGCTAAAACATTTTTCCAGTGTTCTTTTTATTTTCCTATACGTCGTTTTTCGAGTCAAGTAGCATATTTGGGAATCAACTACCGACGTAAGTTGAGTTATGCCTAAATATATATATATATAGTTAAGTAATACTAAGTAATTAAGGGTTTAGCAACGATTTGCCTCACCACACACCGAATTTAGAAATAGCAGTCAAAAAGTTTTGGCTATTCTTTCTACTTAAAAGGGAGATCCCAGTAAAACCACAGCACTTAAAAAGCTTTTGCTTTTTTAATTACTTAGTGTATATATATAATTATGTACACACACGTATCTATATGTATATATAACCGCCAGGTTTAATACAGCCAGCTGTCTTAACCGCCGTTGCAAGTACTCCTTAGACTGGATCGGAAAGCAAACTCTCTCGCTTCGTCCCGACTAATTTTGGAGACCACAAAATGAATTAAAATAGGTGTTGGCTGTGGTTAAGCCACGTAAAGGGAAATTAAAACCAATATATATATATATATATATATATATAAGAGTCCCATTTCCTTTTTGTACTGTGTAATCGTTAGATTTTTTACATGTAGTTTTTGTGTCACAAATTGGGAGGGGGGATTGAATCATTTCAGAAGAGAAAGGGTTAGAAAGAGGGGGAGGAGGGAGTGTAATAAAAGGTAAAAAGGGGACCGATGTTGAATGAAATGGCGGGAAAAAATGAAAACAAACAAAGAAAGGA
>NC_043020.1:7322421-7430399 GCF_006345805.1 Octopus sinensis
AAAAAAAAAGAAAATTACTTGTAAACATGACCATCATTATTATTATTATTATTATTATTATTGGGTTTTCGTGTCATCTTTATGAAGCGACGAGGAGTCACCATCTTTCCCGCTGCTTTTGTCAGTGTCCCCGTTCGGACTCGATTCATCCTCAGAATCCGTATATTCCGTGGCTTGCTCACCGTCCCTTAATAACCTACCGACAATGTCATATTTTTCCGTAAATTGCATCTCCCATTCTTGCATGCGACTCATCTCAGCCGATGTCAAGTCGCTGAGGTCGTCATATTCGTTTTTTAGCGCCGATTCCTTCACAGTAAACAAAGCCAGGGCCCGCGAAGCATCGCGGCCCGCGAAGACCGCGTACGGACCGCCGGGTCCGTAGAACTGTTTACCGCGGGTCACATCGAATATTTTACCGTTGACGGCTATACAAACCCGACCGTCTTCGTCGGTGCCATCGTACTTCCTGAGTTCTTCGATCGTCATGTCTCTCTTCTTCATGCGAGGTATTTCCTTTTCAGCAACATGTTGCGGGCGTGGGGTCTGTCTGCTGGTCATTATCTTATAAAACAGTAAAGTACTAACAGCCAGAAGGATAACGTTTAAAGGGTTAGAGAATATTTCATTGAATATATTCCAAAACATGTCTGTATAACCATCTCCTCCGCTCTGTGGTTCTTCGTTACTCGCCATTACGACAAATATTTTTTTTTTGTAAATCCTTTTTACGTATGATAAATATCCTCTTTCGAACAACACGATGCCACGGTAATTGTCTCGTCTCGATAGCTCAGTTTATTCTGTTAGCTTGTTGTTAGTAACAGCGTGTCTGTGTGTTCATGCGTGACGAAGAAAGCCTGGCAAGTCCCTAGCCATGCATGGAGGATCTGCTAAACAACGTTGTGGAGGTCCACTTCTTTAAGCGGTGACTGATTGGTCCGTTACACCGTTTCTTCACCGCTGACCTGACCTACATACACATAATACATACATACTATATATATATATATATGTATGTATATATGAAGCAACTACACACACAATCTCTTTCCTTTTATTTTATTCCTCCTGACGTTTGCCATATAAACAAGCCAAGTAGGCTTCTTGGAACAGAATCTTCCTGCAGACACACACCACTTTTATTCTAAGAAGATCTGGCTTTATTTATAGCTGACGCGGCCAACAAGGCAGTTTAAACTTACATGGTTGCTCGGCCTAATAAAAGAAAAAAGAAACAAAAAAGTATCCGTGTGTTCATGCGTGACGAGAATGAAAAAGGCTTGCCAAGTCGACTGGCCAGACGAAGAATCTGTTACCGTTGTATACGTTTGTATTTTTAAAGCGGTGACTGATTGACCTGCTACACCGTCTCTTTCACCTCTGACCCACTGTTCACGTATATGTACACACCCACTCCGCTGTCTCTTACATTTATTTTGTCCTTCTTTCTGACGTTGTTGTTTTTTTTTATAAACAACCCAAGTCGGCTTCTTGTAGCAGACTCTTCTTTCAGATGATCAGGAAGGCGGTGCATTGGCAGAATCGTTAGTGTATTGAAATATCGAAATAGACTGCTTTGTCGTATTTCTTCGGATCCCTCTACGTTTTGGGTTCAAATCTCGCCGAGGCCAACTTTGCCTTCATCCTTTCGGGGGCGAAAAAAAAAAAAAATTAAATAAAGTAGCCGTCAAGTACTGGAGTCGATGATATTGACCAACTCCTCTTCTCCTTTTATTTATTTTTTTTAACTCCTCTTCTCCTTAAAAAAAATAAATAAATAACGGCCTTGTGCGTAAATGTATTTCTTTACTGCCCACAAGGGGCTAAACAGAGGGGACAAACAAAAACAGACAAAGGGATTAAGTCGATTACATCGACCCCAGTGGGGAAACTGGTACTTTATTTATCGACCCCGAAAGGATGAAAAGCAAAGTCGGTGCGTAAATGAGAAACAATTTATATGGACCAGAGATGAGGAACCTGCGGCCCGCGGAGCTTTCTGAACAACACGTCCAACGAAAAATTACTTTCAAATTTTTTTTTTTTTTGTAGCAGTGCGGCCCGCCTGATGATGTGTCACGTCTCATGCGACCCATTTCTCAAAGAAAGTTGTTCACGCTTCATACAAACGATCGAACCAACGAGACGGTTACTTATGTGGTCGCTCAGCCTGCAAGAAATAGCAGTCAAATTTTACACTAAAGCGTCATTTTTATTTTTAATAATTCAATACGTAGCAGGGTTATAAAGTGATCGCCGTCTCTGTCGCTCTAATAATTGTGCCAAAGGACGCACTTGAAAATGATGTAGCCCTCCATATTCATTATGCTTATGAAAGAAAAATTGAAAGCCAGTATAGTCACGCCTGGGACACCTTTGATAATAGGCCTGCTGAATCGGGATTGATCTGGAATAAGCAACCAATATATATATATATATATACTTTTTCTATTCCTGAGCGTTATACTAATACATCTGTTTGTTTTGTACACCACCTGTCTTCGTCTTTTGTTTTTTTCGTAAACTCTCCCTATATATATAATATATATATATATATATATATATATATATATTATATTAAATTAGAGAAAACCACTATTAGGCAAATCAAACAATGAAAAACTTAAGCCAATACATAAAATTAATTAATTTATTAATATTTTACTATAAAATTGGATTCAATCCTATATCTGATTTTTCCCTGTAAGTTTGGATTTATTCCCTAATATTTTATTATATATATATATATATATATATAATATATATATATATATATATATATATATATATATATATATATATATATATCACAATCAAGGAACGGCCATAATAGGCCATTCACCCACTAGAAATAACAGCCAAAAGCTTCATCCGCAAAATAACATCAATTCCGTAAACCAGGAGAAAATTAAAAAACATTTACCCTGTAATTTCTTATACGATGCACCGTTTCATCTACTGTTTAATGGTAAACTAACCTGATTAAATTAAATCAAGCCAATCTACCATAGCCCTTAGATTCATCAGTAAGAAATAGCCAAGTCGGAACAGATATTTTCACGAGGCATTTCCGTCCCTGCCTCGGCAATATCTGACCTAAAATTTTTCAAATCATCGCACTCGCGCCAAATTTATCGGCAGCAAATAAATATAAGCCGCCGATTCCATTACGGAATTAACCAGAAAATTCATAATTAATCAATATAGGGTGGCAAAAAATTTTGTAGAATTTTTTTGCCACCAGCGGCCTAGTGGGAAAAAATTAAATAGTCATAGAACATTTTTAAGTTCAACATCACAATCAAGGAACGGCCATAATAGGCCATTCACCCACTAGAAATAACAGCCAAAAGCTTCAACCGCAAAATAACATCAATTCCGTAAACCAGGAGAAAATTAAAAAACATTTACCCTGTAATTTCTTATACGATGCCGAGGCAGGGACGGGAATGCCTCGTGAAAAATATCTGTTCCGACTTGGCTATTTCTTACTGATGAATCTAAGGGCCTATGGTAGATTGGCTTGATTTAATTTAATCAGGTTAGTTTACCATTAAACAGTAGATGAAACGGTGCATCGTATAAGAAATTACAGGGTAAATGTTTTTTAATTTTCTCCTGGTTTACGGAATTGATGTTATTTTGCGGATGAAGCTTTTGGCTGTTATTTCTAGTGGGTGAATGGCCTATTATGGCCGTTCCTTGATTGTGATGTTGAACTTAAAAATGGTCTATGACTATTTAATTTTTTCCCACTAGGCCGCTGGTGGCAAAAAAATTCTACAAAATTTTTTGCCACCCTATATTGATTAATAAATATATATATATATATATATATAAAGAGAGAGGGAGAGGTAGCTCAACCTGTTAGAAATAACGGCCAAATCTTATTCAGAAACGTTGGAAAATGTAGTCCGATATGTAAGTAAAAGATGGGGGTAGTCACGACTGGAGTGTCTTTGACGACAGGTCTGTTCGATCGAGGTTAACTTGAAACTAATTAACAATGCAGGATAGTTTCTACGTGGTCGATTGACCTAATTAAAAGGAACAGCTAAATTGCCCTCGAATCTTTTGATTGTAAAAAAGAGGGGAGTATACGTTGGATAATGGTCCTGACAAGAATGAACAGGATGGTCGAGGCTGGAGCGACATTGATCAATAGGCCTTAGTCAGAACTGACCTGCAGATAAACAACTGTGTTTCGAGCTATTGAGGAAACCTCAGTGTGGTCGCTTGATATGCTAGAAATAACAGTCAAATTTCCCTGATATTGCACTTTACTGTCTTTAGAATGAGGACCCTTTGAACAACGGTGTTTTACACATGCCACAGTACTGGATGGTCACGGTCGGAACGTGTTTAATCATAGCCAGTAGATTTCTCTTTACTCCTGAAATGTGTGTCTTTATGTAATGTATGTATATATATATGTATATTCTTTCAGAGTATATCGATTGGGTCACTTTTTTAACAAATGTTACTTTCTCGTGTATACAACACAGTGAGTTGCAAAAACTTAGATTATCAAATAATTATCCGTGCACTTTGCATCATTTTAGCTTTGGGATGATGCCACCCCACTGGCTTGGCAATCAGGTCAACATTTTTTTCTACTTTAGGCACAAGGCCCTAAATTATGGGGGAGGGGGCCAGTCAATTAGATCGACCCCAGTGCGTAAGTGGTACTTAATTTATCGACCCCGAAAAGATGAAAGGCAAAGTCGACCTCGGAGGAATTTGAACTCAGAACGTTCGCCCGGCGTGCTAACGTTTCTTATTTCTCTATTGCCCACAAGGGCCTACTCACAGAGGGCACAAACGGATTACGTCGATTATATCGACCCCTGTGCGTAACTGGTACTTAATTTATCGACCCCGAAAGGATGAAAGTCAAAGTCGACCTCGGCGGAATTTGAACTCAGAACGTTCGCCCGGCGTGCTAACGTTTCTTATTTCTCTATTGCCCACAAGGGCCTACTCACAGAGGGCACAAACGGATTACGTCGATTATATCGACCCCTGTGCGTAACTGGTACTTAATTTCTCGACCCCGAAAGGATGAAAGTCAAAGTCGACCTCGGCGGAATTTGAACTCAGAACGTTCGCCCGGCGTGCTAACGTTTCTTATTTCTCTATTGCCCACAAGGGGCTACTCACAGAGGGGACAAACGGATTAAGTCGATTATATCGACCCCAGTGCGTAACTGGTACTTAATTTATCGACCCCGAAAGGATGTAAGTCAAAGTCGATCTCGGCGGAATTTGAACCCAGAACGTTCGCCCGGCGTGCTAACGTTTCTTATTTCTCTATTGCCCACAAGGGGCTACTCACAGAGGGGACAAACGGATTAAGTCGATTATATCGACTCCAGTGCGTAACTGGTACTTAATTTATCGACCCCGAAAGGATGAAAGGCAAAGTCGACTTCGGCGGAATTCGAACTCAGAACGTTCGCCCGGCGTTCTAACGTTTCTGCCAGCTCGCCGCAGGTCAACATTGCCCCCCCCCACTGATCGGAAGGCCGTCCCTTGCAGGGTGACCCATTTACAGCTGAGTGGACTGGAGCAATGTGAAACGAGGTATTTTGCTCAGGAACACAAAACGCGCTGCTCGGTCTGGGAATCGAACCACGAATTAGGGATCGTGAGTGCAAAACCCTAACTTGGCCACGCGCCTTCATGTGAATTTAATAGAATGGGGCCAGAACGAGTAAAGATTTATTTCGTTTTTGACATCGAGGAAAAAGTATTTTTCACAAATGTTCGCTACCTTACAAAGACTATATCAGCGAAGCAAATGGTCTTCTTTAAATGCACTAAAAACACTATAACACAACCGGAATACTATTTCAGAAAATTATCTCAGTTCCTTTGAGTATCATCATCATCATCGTTTAACGTCCGTTCTCCATGCTAGCATGGGTTGGACGGTTCGACCGGGGATCTAGGAAGCCAGAAGGCTGCACCAGGCTCCGGTCTTATCTGGCAATGTTTCTACAGCTGGATGCCCTTCCTAACGCCAACCACTCCGTGAGTGTAGTGGGTGCTTTTTACGTGCCACCTGCACTGGAGCCCGGCGAGGCTGGCATCGGCCACGGTTGGATTGGTGCTTTTTACGTGCCACCGACACGGAAGCCAGTCGAGGCGGCGCTGGCATCGGCCACGATTCGGATGGTGCTTTTTACGTTCCACCGACACGGAAGCCAGTCGAGGCGGCGCTGGCATCGGCCACGATTCGGATGGTGCTTTTTACGTATCTCCAGGCCAGGATTGGTTCAATTTCGATTTCGATTTCACTTGCCCCAACAGGTCTTCGCAAGCATTAGGCATGTAAAGACAAATTTAGCCGGAGCAAAATTAGTAAATTTAGGGTAAATTCATCTCTTCAGTTACCTAGAAATACATTTGGGAAAGGACTCAAACACATCAATATCCATCCTTAGACATCAGAAAGATCAGAGGTGCAACAAAAATATCTCGGTCAAGTTGAAAGAGGATCATGGCACATGATATGAAATTAACGAAATTTGACTAAATCTAAAAACTCGACATAAAATATTCTCTATAGCTTCTTCATGATCTGCTGGGGTGACTCTCTTCTCGATATGTTTACGCACCATACAGTTAAAAAGAAGGGATTGAAATTAGTCTTTACTCAATTTGTCCCATTTTAGACATCATTTTTTACAATTTGAGACGTTAGTGTGTGGAAGAATTGACTTAGAATCCGGCAGAGAAAGGAATATTGATTGCTAGACACCAAAAATTACCCAGCTGTCCTCGGTAGTATAGTGGTAAGTTTCCCCCCGCCTGTCACGCGGGAGACCGGGGTTCGATTCCCCGCCGGGGAGGCATCTTAATAACGGCAGTGCATCAGCATGGCCGCAGCTCTGAGCTGAGACAAAAAAATATATATATTTTATAAGAAACTTACAAGCAGGGTGCTGAAAAGTTCCCGGTTTAGGGTAAAAGAAAATACAGGAGAATCAATTAATTTTTTTAGAAACTTTAATTTTTTGAAAAGAAATTTATTGTTTTCTAAATTGTAATTCCCATTGTATGAAATGCAGGAACCTCAAAGAACTGTTATTTCTAGCATATCAAGCGACCACAGAGGTTTCCTCAATAGCTCGAAACACAGTTGTTTATCTGCAGGTCAGTTCTGATTAAGGCCTATGATCAATGTCGCTCCAGCCCCGACCATCCTGTTCATTTTTGTCAGGACCATTATCCAACGTATACTCCCCTCTTGTGGCATTTGAGACGTTCGGAAGGACTGGGCCACTCATGGCGAAGTTCTTGTCAACGTTGGCAGCTCGCCCCACCGAGGTGTCAGGTAATGTCCGTGAGGGCGCTTGCCTTTCCTAACGCCTTAGCCACGCCATCGCCCCTGATAATGCTGCGAGCGAGCGTGCTGGCTTGCTTCAGTAGGTTCCGTTAAACCTTGTAGTGTGCAACCAGTTGCTGTGATAAAAAAAAATTCCCCACAAATGGCGCAGGAGTGGCTGTGTGGTAAGTAGCTTGCTTACCAACCACATGTTTCCGGGTTCAGTGCCACCTTGAGCAAGTGTCTTCTACTATAGCCTCGGGCCGACCAAAGCCTTGTGTGTGGATTTGGTAGACAGAAACTGAAAGAAGCCCGTCGTATGTATATATATATATTATATATATATATGTATGTGTGTCCCAACATCGCTTGACAACCGATGCTGGTGTGTTTGCGTCCCCGTTACTTAGCGGTTCGGCGAATGAGACCGATAGAATAAGTACTAGGCTTACAAAGAATAAGTCCTGGAGTCGATTTGCTCGACTAAAGGCGGTGCTCCAGCATGGCCACAGTCAAAATGACTGAAACAAGTAAAAGAATAAAAAGGAAATAAATGATTTCAATACAGTTTTATTAGAAATATTTTGGAAGAATTAAATGAAAGTTCTCCAGAAATTTTGTTTCATGTAAATTAATGTTTATGTTAATTAAAAAAAAATGTATGATTAATTCAAAACAATGGTGAATAAATAAGCATTACATTTGGCAGTGTAATCTGGTTGCTAAAGGGTTAACTATAGCCCTAGGCCGAATGATGTGAGTGGATTTGATAAGTGGTAACAAGTAAAAAACGATGTAGTGATTTGAGAGATATTTTGCTGCTATTACTAGCAAATCGAGCGACCACGTAGTGGGTTACTCGTTGGCATATTGATAGTGATGTTGTTCTACTCCCGGGTCAGTTCTGCTCGAACAGGTCTTTGATCAAAAGCATACCAACCGTGACCCTTTTATCTTTTTTTTTTTCTTTTCTCTACTCATGGAGGACAGGACCGTATTAAGCAACTAGTTCTTTGTCAAGATGTTAGAGTGATTTGACTGCTATTTCTAGCGTTTCGAACAACCACGTAGATGCTTATCTGTTGGCACGTTGTCAATTATGTTTGTTGTTGTCAGCCCTGGTCGAACAAATCTCTGATCAAAAACATATCAACCGTGACCATCCCATCTCTTTTTCCCTCTACGCAAGAAACACGGGATCGTTTTATGCAACGAATCCTTTGTCAAGATGTTAGGGGGTGATTTGAGAGAGATTTGGCTGCTATTTCTAGCAAATCGAGTGACCACGTAGAGGCTTACTCGTTGGCACCTTCTCAGCGTTGTTTTATGTTAACCCCCAGGTCAGCCCTGGTCGAACAGATCTGTGACCAAAGGCATTCCAGCTGTAACCACCACATCCTATCCCATCATCTTTTCATGTACGCAAAGAACCCAATGATTTCTTTCTCAAGATGGTAGCGAGTGAATAGAAAGAGATTTTGCCTGCTGTTTCTAGCAGCTGGGTCGGCCACGTAGATATGAACACGTGTTCGGGTCGTTGACTGTTGTTACGCCAAATAAACAGAACTGGTGACCCCGTTATTAAAATTCTTTTTACAATTGTGACATATAAAATGGGATGAGAATGGCTCTTAGGGTATTCACTATGGAGGTTTTTTCTGAGGGTCCCACGATTTTATTTATTATTCGTTTTAAACAAAACAGTTTTTTTATGTTTAATATTGATTTAAAGGTTTGACGCATTTTCGTAACGGAACTTCGTATCTTTTCTAAGTTCTTTATCGTGAACAAACTCGAACAGTTTAAACTAGAGGTTCTCGACCTTTATAATACACGGGCCGGGCCCAAAACCTGGACTGGAAGGTGGGGGTGGGAAGCACAAAAAAAAAATGTAAAACAAGTCGATCAAAGACGAATTTCTTATATTTATGGAGGGAAAACTGTCGAGGGCCGCCGGAAGGATGCTTGAAGGTTACACGTGGCCCTGGGACCTGCAGTTGAGAACCGCTGGTTGAAATGATCAAAGTGCCCCCCCCCAGTTCTTATTTTAAGAGTTAGGTACTCATTCTGACGATCCCATTAAACCACTAAGTTACAGAGACGTAAACAAACCAATACCGGTCAACACAAATGCACACACACTCTCCCTCTCTCTCTCTCTCACCCACTTACACACACACACATGCACATACATATATGTTTCTTTATTACCCACAAGGGGCTAAACGTAGAGGGGACAAACAAGGACAGACAAACGAATTAAGTCGATTACATCGACACCAATGCGTAACTGGTACTTAATTTATCGACCTCGAAAGAATGAAAAGCAAAGTCGACTTCGGCGGAATTTGAACCCAGAATGTAACGACAGACGAAATACGGCTACGCATTTCGTCCGGCGTGCTAACGTTTCTGCCAGCTCGCCCAGCAGATGAGATCCAGAGTGTCGCGGTACAGAGAACGCTCAGTGCTGCTCAAGTGATTCGAACGTAGACTTCGATGTCTTTACGAGGAACCAATTCTGAGGGGTAAAGTATGGCTATAAGAGGAATCCCAGTGAATAAATAGGGAGGCAATTATGCGGATAAAGAAATTAAATATCATAGCTTGGATTTAATTTACAAAATATATCTTATTATAAACGTGATGTTTCTCTGTCGTTACGTTTTTATGTTCGTTAACGCCTCCTCGACCGTTGGTGTAAGGACAACGAAGCTCAAACTATCAACTCTCCTAATCCCAGGGAATGTCCTAAGGGGGTCTATTTTTTAAGGGCTGCCTAACTGGGGCCGCACTGATCCCTCTTCCTTATTTTTACTGCATTTTAAACTAAATACATGGCATTAACGACCAAATCGGAGCAATTACAATGAATTTCAAACCATGAACACTCAGAGAGTATCGTAAGAAGGTTCAATTTCTGAAGGACCGTTTAAATGGGCCCCACTGACTCCCTGCCTCATATGTGAGAGATGACCTGACCATATGTATGTATGTATGTGTATATATATATATATATGGATGTGCATGTGTGTGTTACTGTCTCCTTGCTTTGATATTATGTAACAGTTGTAAACGAGCATCACTGTCATACAAGCAGTGTCCTTCATTTCCGATCTTTTGATAGAAAATTTCTAGCCACTGGGGAAATATTACCTTACTTGGAAATAGGCAAGAGTTGGTGACCAGAAGAGCAAATGGCCATAGAAAATTTGCCTCAACAAACTCCCTCTGTTCTTTGTAAACATGGAAAAGTCAATGTTAAAGACGAAGAAACAATGATGAATTAGCTTAATATATGTCATACTCGACAGAGTGTAAGTGCCTTGAGAGAAAAGTTGGACCTAAGAAGCATCAGATGTGGTGTGCAAGAGAGTCGACTGCGTTGGTATGGTCATGTGGCAAGAATGGATGAGGATAGCTGTGTGGAAAAGTGCCACACCATAGTGGTTGAGGGAAGCTGTGGAAGTGGTAGACCCAGGAAGACCTAGGATGAGGTGGTGAAGCACGACTTTCGAACATTAGGCCTCACCGAGGCAATAACTAGTGACCAAGACCTTTGGAAATATGCTGTGCTTGAGAAGACCTGGCAAGCCAAGTGAGACCATAACCCATGGCCTATGCCAGGGGTGTAACCAGCCCACTTATGCATACCTTTCTTTCATTGGACACTAAACTCTGCTTGTGAAGACCTGTTGAGGCAAGTGAAATCGAAATTGAAATCAAATTCAATGACTGGCACCTGTGCTAGTGGAGCGTTAAGAGCACCATCTGAGCATGATCGTTGCCAGAGCAGCTAACTGGCTTCCATGCTGGTGGCGCGTAAAAAGCACTATTCGAGCGTGATTCTTACCAACGTTGCCTTACTGGTACGTGAAAAAACATTCAAGTGAGGTTGTTGCCAGTGCTGCTGGTCTGGTTCCTGTGCAGGTGGTACATGAAAAACACTGTTTGAATGTGGCTGTTGCCAGTACTGCCTGACTGGCCCTGGTGCCAGTGGCATGTAAAAGTACCCACTACACTCTCGGAGTTAGGAAGGGCATCCAGCTGTAGAAACTCTGCCAGATCAGATTGGAGCCTGGTGCAGCCATCTGGTTCGCTAGTCCTCAGTCAAATCGTCCAACCCATGCCAGCATGGAAAGCAGACGTTCAATGATGATGATGATGATAATGATGACGATGTCAGAGCTCTGTCGATTTAAGGAATTTGAAATAAGATTTGTAACGAGGTGAATATTTAATTACATTCAGAATTTAATATGTTAGATATATCTCCTAGTTTATGACCCTTTGATTTGGTTCTGACCTAGAACTTCTTTTATCAAGACTGGAGAGATAATAAGGTCGGTAACCTTAGTAATGTACAAATGCAAAAATGCTGTGTAATCATGATTCAGCAAGTTGAAGTTGTTTAATCATGCAGGTTTGTGTGTGTTTTGCATCGTGATGCACCAGAGTGTTGAAAGCTGAAAGGGTGGGGTTTTGTTTTGACCCTTTGCTTTTTGGGGTCACCCTGTCAAATGTACGTCTTATTTATTAACGTTTTGAATCATGAATTAGGTGGCGGCATGGCTGTGTTGTAAGAAGCTTGCTTCCCAACCACATGGTTCTGGGTTCAGTCCCACTGCATGGTACCTTGGGCAAGAGTCTTCTAACATAGCCTTGGGCCGACCAAAGCCTTGTGAGGGGATTTGGTAAATGGAAACTGAAAGAAACCTGTCATGTATATATATATGTGTCTGTGTGCATGTGTCTTTGTTTGACCCCCACCACTGCTTGACAATCAGTCTTTGCTTGTTTACGACACTGTAACTTGGCAGTTCAGCAAAAAGAGTCTGATAGACTAAGTACCAGGCTTACAAAAGAAAAAGTACTTGGGTCGATTTATTCAACTAAAAACTCTTCAAGGCGGTGACCCAGCATGGCCACAGTCTAATGACTGAAACAAGTAAAAGAAAAAAGAACAAAAATATCCCCCACTCACCTTTAAGTTCAATACCACGTAATATTGTTTTACCCTGCAATTTCAATTGATTTTATTTGCTTTCTGCTTTATCTTTTGTTTGAACTTTGCTAGAGATAGAGTAAGGCTGTCAACAAGTGGTTTAGAAGAAGTTAATTTTTTTAATCCTAAGCTGGAAGATAAGCCGAGAGGTCATTCGATACAAAAGTCTATACCTATTTCTTTACTACCCACAAGGGGCTAAACACAGAGAGGACAAACGGATTAAGTCGATTATATCAACCCAGTGTGTAACTGGTACTTATTTAATTGACCCCACAAAAGGATGAAAGGCAAAGTCGACCTCGGCAGAATTTGAACTCAGAACGTAGCAGCAGATGAAATACTTATTTCTTTACTACCCACAAGGGGCTAAACACAGAGAGGACAAACGGATTAAGTCGATTATATCGACCCAGTGTGTAACTGGTACTTATTTAATTGACCCCCCAAAAGGATGAAAGGCAAAGTCGACCTCGGCAGAATTTGAACTCAGAATGTAGCAGCAGATGAAATACCTATTTCTTTACTACCCACAAGGGGCTAAACACAGAGAGGACAAACAAGGACAGACAAACGGATTAAGTCGATTATACCGACCCCAGTGTGTAACTGGTACTTATTTATTGACCTTGACCCCCCAAAAGGATGAAAGGCAAAGTCGACCTCGGCAGAATTTGAACTCAGAACGTAGCAGCAGATGAAATACCTATTTCTTTACTACCCACAAGGGGCTAAACACAGAGAGGACAAACAAGGACAGACAAATGGATTAAGTCGATTATACCGACCCCAGTGTGTAACTGGTACTTATTTAATTGACCCCCCAAAAGGATGAAAGGCAAAGTCGACCTCGGCAGAATTTGAACTCAGAACGTAGCAGCAGATGAAATACTTATTTCTTTACTACCCACAAGGGGCTAAACACAGAGAGGACAAACAAGGACAGACAAACGGATTAAGTCGATTATACCGACCCCAGTGTGTAACTGGTACTTATTTAATTGACCCCCCAAAAGGATGAAAGGCAAAGTCGACCTCGGCAGAATTTGAACTCAGAACGTAGCAGCAGATGAAATACTTATTTCTTACTACCCACAAGGGGCTAAACACAGAGAGGACAAACAAGGACAGACAAATGGATTAAGTCGATTATACCGACCCCAGTGTGTAACTGGTACTTATTTAATTGACCCCCTAAAAGGATGAAAGGCAAAGTCGACCTCGGCAGAATTTGAACTCAGAACGTAGCAGCAGATGAAATACTTATTTCTTTACTACCCACAAGGGGCTAAACACAGAGGGGACAAACAAGGACAGACATAGGTATTAAGTCGATTATACCAACCCCAGTGCGTAACTGGTACTTATTTAATCGACCCCGAAAGGATGAAAGGCAAAGTCGACCTCGGCAGAATTTGAACTCAGAACGTAGCAGCAAATGAAATACTTATTTCTTTACTACCCACAAGGGGCTAAACACAGAGAGGACAAACAAGGACAGACAAACGGATTAAGTCGATTATATTGACCCCAGTGCGTAACTGGTACTTATTTAATCGATCCCGAAAGGATGAAAGGCAAAGTCGACCTCGGCAGAATTTGAACTCAGAACATAACGGAACACAAAATACTGCTAAGCATTTCGCCCGGCGTGCTAATGATTCTGCCAGCTTGCCGCCTTTATGGAGAGTCTATACCTCGAATGAAAGAATTAAGCTGAAACTTCTCAACACCCTTGTCTTTTCTGTAGCATTCTGTGGGTATGGAGCATGAAACCTAGGGTTGCTGGGACCAAATGACTGAGGGCATTTTAAATGTGGTTTTGGGGAGTGCTGTGAATCATTTGGGTGGCCCTTTAGATTGACCAATTCAGTTGTGGATTAAGAATGGAATAAAATTTAGTGCAATGAAAACTGCTATATTTTAGCCAGGGTCTCTGTCCCCACATTTCCTGTGGGTTTGTGGACAGAAAATGGGCTCACAGGTGACAAAGGGAAAGATGGAGTGATGATATCAAGGATTGGATGAGGAGGCCTCTCTGGTGGTCTGTAAGGCTGCAGCATTAAACTGCAGTGTGTGGGGCAAGGAGTGATGGTCGTGTCTGAGCCCACCAAACTTGTACAATGAGGGTGGACATTTAAAAAACAAACGAAAAATCTGTGGAGGAACTTCTCCAAGATTAAAGAAGCCCTAATCATTAGAATTAGAATTGGTCCAGCCCTTACTCCAGCATATACCATCACCATTGTCATTTAATATCTGTTTGCCATACTGGTGTGGACTGGACAGTTTGACAGGACCTGGCAAGCTGCTGGGCTGTATTGTACTCCAGTGTCTGCTTTGGCATGGTTTTTACAGCTGGATGCCCTTCCTACAACCTACAGCAATACAACAGCTTTTGACATCATTTCATCTAATTTCTATTATAGCTTATTTTGCGCCATTTCCAAGTATGGAAGCCCAGCTGAGACACAAATGACTAACCAAATGATCAGAAATTTTTAACGTGTCACCAGTTTGCCATGTGTCTTTTCATGAAACAACTCTCAACAGAACGGTCCCCCAGGGGTAGTTTTGGGATTCTTCCATTTAACACAATGGTTCTCAAGATTTTTGCTTTTGTCCTGTACTGGAGATCAAATAATTACTGCCAACATTTGGATTGAAAATTTAAAACAACCAAAAGCCAAACTTTTGTTCTAATTAATCATTGTTTTGCTGAAGACCCTTTGCACCTACAGGGCAAACAGAGAAGTAAGGGACCACAAGTGTAGCTGGGGTGGGTGATCCATCCTGGGCAACCCTTTTGGGTCTGCTATAGGCAATGTGTTTTTTGTGGGGTCTGGGGGCAACAAACAGAAGGACCCCCCTGGGTGGCATGTGCACTATGCTAGTGTAATGGACTGATGCAACTAAAATAAAAAATATATTTTAATATTTAATTACACTAATTGTGACCAAGGGTGCTGAATAGCTCCTATAATGCAAGAAATAAGAGTTAAAACCTTTAAAGCTGTATGAAGCGCACAATATATATACACTGACAGGGAAGATAACCACCACATGATTGAAGCTAGGAGCACTGGACCAGACTAGCTTCTATCAGTTGAAGACCCATCAGCAGTGCCTACTTCATCAGCCACAATTAGTGATGATTAAATCTTCTCTTTAAGGTCTTATATTCCACCCAGCTGTTTCTTTTAATTTTGCGGAATCGTTAGCAGCCCGGGCAAAATGCTTAGCGGTATTTCATCTGCTGTTACGTTCTGAGTTCAAATTCCGCCGAGGTCGACTTTGTCTTTCATCCTTTCGGGGACGATTAAATAAGTACCAGTTACGCACTGGGGTCGATGTAATTATTGGATAAAATTAGGGAATAACAGTGTGATTAATATTTTAATGGCGGTGCCCCAGCATGGCCACAGCTCGTGAGCTGAAACTAGATAAAATATGTATATATATATATGTATATAAATGGTTCCAAACTACAATTAAATAATGACTTTTTTAAATACCAGTGATCAACTTCTCATTTTTAGTTATTGCTCCATTTCTATTCTTATCAAAATCAAATTCGATGACTGGCATCTTTGCTAGCGGAGCGCTAAGAGCACCATCTGAGTGTGATCTTAGGTAGAGCAACTAACTGGCTTCCGTGCCAGTGGCACGCAAAAAGCACAATCTGAGTCTGATTGTTACCAGTGTTGCCTTACTGGCATGTGAAAAAACATTCGAGAGAGGTCATTGCCAGTGCCGCTGGACTGGCTCATGTGCAGGTGGCACCTGACTGGCCCTCGTGCCGGTGGCACGTAAAAGCACCCACTACACTCTTGGAGTGGTTGGCGTTAGGAAGGGCATCCAGCTGGAGAAACTCTGCCAGATCAAGATTGGAGCCTGGTGCAGCCATCTGGTTCGCCAGACCTCAGTCAAATCGTCCAACCCATGCCAGCATGGAAAGCAGACGTTAAACGATGATGGTGATGATTAAACCATGGTTTTTACCTTTAAATTACCTACTACTGTATACCTTATAACAAGGACTATACATACTGAGGTAATACACCAGGAGTGCCTATGGATACATCTATCCCTTAGATGGTTGAATAACCTCTAACTTATATATATCTATATATATAAAACTGTAGTTGTGTGAGTGTCTGTCCCCTTCGATTTAGATTCCTAACTACTCCCACATTTTGCGGTGCAGTTTAACCAAATTCGGGTATCTTATAGTCGTGATTCATATCGAGCCCGTCTGGCTATTAGCGCGCGTCAACGATGAGTCTACGATTTTAAAAATAATTTAACATCATTTTTTATTCCATTTTAATGCATAATTTTTCGTGTGTCGATGGCGGCGGAGTTGGCGTCCATGGTCACACCTGTACCTGTTTGCTTCTTCCCTCCCTCGTGAAGCTGTGGGGAAGGGAGTGTAAGGAAATCAACGTCGTAAAGCGTTGTCAAGGAGACCAGCGTTCTTTTAGAACAACGACTTCATGGCTTGAAGACACCAAAACAGAAATAGCGAAGAAAGCGTCTACGATGAGTCTACAATTTAAAAAAAAAATTACCATAATTTTTTATTCCATTTTTAATGCATTCTTTTGCATATATAGTTATTTCCCTTACAAACCCGAGCAACGCCGGGCGATACTGCTAGTCTATATATATATATTGGTGTTAGTGAGGGCATCCAGCTGTAAAAATCCTGCCAAAACAGCCACAGAAGTCTGGTGCAAGCTTCTGCCTGGCCGACTCCTGTCAAACCATTCCACCCATGCCAGCATGGAAAGCAGATGTTATCATGATATTCTTTTACTTGTTTCAGTCATTATGGCTGTGGCCATGCTGGAGCACCGTCTTTTAGTCGAAGAAATCAACTGCTGGACTTATTCCTTGTAAGCCTGGTACTTATACTGTTGGTCTCTTTTGCCGAACTGCTAAGTTATGGGGATGTAAACACTTCAAGATTGGTGGGGGGAACAAACACAGCCACAAAAACACACACATATAGATAGGACAGGCTTCTTTAAGTTTCCATCTACCAAATCCACTGACAATGGTTTGGTTGGCCCAAGGCTATAGTAGAAGACACTTGCCCAAGGTACCCTGTAGTGGAACCAGATCCAGAACCATGTGGTTGGGAAGCGAGCTTCTTACCACACAGCCACTTCTGCACCTATATATATATATATATATATATACCAACCATAGAAACTATGTCACAACGGATAGTTGGAGTTTGGACGGCTCCATGTCAAAGCGTCTAACCCATGCCAGCATATAAAGAGGACGTTAAACGATGACACACACACATTTCACGACCAGAAATGGGCAATTTACAGATTCTTAATTATACCAAGGGCAACAACTCGTGTTGACCTTAATGTATAACAAGGAAGGCAATCCGATCACTCGTCTTTGTCTTTCGACTGCGGCCATGCTGGAACACCACCTTAAAAGGTTTAATGGAAGAAATCGACCCCAGGACTTATCTTTTAAAGTCTAATACTTATTGTATAGCATTCTTTTGCTGAACCACTAAAGAGACGTAAATAAACTGACATCAGCTGTCAAACAAAATCAACACATATATACATATACAAATACGGCAGGCTTCTACACAGTTTCCATCCACCAAATTGACAAGGCATCGGTTGGCTCAGGGCTGTAGTCAATGATACTTACCCAAGGTGCCACTTGTTGGCACCGAACCCAAAATCACATGGTTGAAAAGTGAACAGCAGACTCGCGGGTTCGAATCTTAGGCCTGGTGATGTGTGTGTTTATGAGCAAAGTACCTAAGCTCCATGCAGCTCCGGCAGAAGGTAATGGCGAACTTCTGCTGACTCTTTCGCCACAACTTTCTCTCACTCTTTCCTCCTGCATCTTGCAGCTCACCTGTGATGGACCGGCATCCCATCCAGGTGGGGAACCTATACACCAAGGAAACCAGGAATCCGGCCCTAATGAGCCAAGCGTAACTCAAGAAGGAACAAACAATCAACAAAGATACAAGGTAACCTAAACGTTGTGGCTGAGATGACCCAGGTAGGAGTCTAGTCTTGGGCAGTCATTTGAAGTTCTGAGGCTAGTATGTTCCAGCATGGCCACAACATGTCATCTAAATTATGGTTCTCACCCTTTTTAATATCTGGGCCAGCTCCAAAACCTGAAGTTTTTTAGGGGCCACACCATAATAAGTAAAACAGAAGTCAATGAAAGAAGAACTTATATTTATAGTAAGAAGACTGTCAAGGGGCATTGGAAAGATGCTTAGGGGCCACATGTAGCCCTGGGAGCTCCACATGGGAAATGCTGGTCCACAGCCAATATAAGATTTCAGGCTGCTTTTTCCAATAAATGATAAAACATTTCTTTTGTTTTTTCATCAGGCATGGCTGTGTGGTAAGAAGCTTGCTTCCCAATCACATGGTTCTGGGTTCAGTCCCAATGTATGGCACCTTGGGCGAGTGATTTCTACTATTGCCTCAGGCCAACCAAAGCCTTGTGAGTGGATTTGGTAGACGGAAATTGAGATAATAGGTGCAGGAGTGGCTGTGTGGTAAGTAGCTTGCTTACCAACCACATGGTTCCGGTTTCAGTCCCACTGCGTGGCACCTTGGGCAAGTGTCTTCTACTATAGCCTCGGGCCGACCAAAGCCTTGTGAGTGGATTTGGTAGACGGAAACTGAAAGAAGCCCGTCGTATGTATATATATATATATGTGTGTGTGTGTGTGTTTGTGTGTCTGTGTTTGTCCCTCTAGCATTGCTTGACAACCGATGTTGGTGTGTTTATGTCCCCGTTACTTAGCAGTTCGGCAAAAAGAGACCGATAGAATAAGTACTGGGCTTACAAAAGAATAAGTCCCGGGGTCGAGTTGCTCAATTAAAGGTGGTGCTCCAGCATGGCCGCAGTCAAATGACTGAAACAAATAAAAGAAAAAGAAAGAAAAAGAAAATAAGGGCCAAGCAACTGAGATTTTTTTGACCATGTGAGAAGGAAAGAGGGCCTGGGGAATTTAGCAATGACAGTAGGGATAAAAGGGGACAGAAGCAGAGAAAGGGAGTTTGATTCACTGGTTGGAAGAAAGAGGCATTAAACATCAGGAAGTAGAATTGTTGCAGAAAGACAGGATTGCTTATGTCCTATTTTCTGGTGTGGAGGCACAATGGCCCAGTGGTTAGGGCAGTGGACTCGCGGTCATAGGATCGCAGTTTCAATTCCCAGACCGGGCATTGTAAGTGTTTATTGAGCGAAAACACCTAAAGCTCCACGAGGCTCCGGCAGGGGATGGTGGTGATCCCTGCTGTACTCTTTCACCACAACTTTCTCTCACTCTTACTTCCTGTTTCTGTTGTACCTGTATTTCAAGGGGCCGGCCTTGTCACTCTCTGTGTCACGCTGAATATCCCCGAGAACTACGTTAAGGGTGCACGTGTCTGTGGAGTGCTCAGCCACTTACACGTTAATTTCACGAGCAGGCTGTTCCGTTGATTCGGATCAACTGGAACCCTCGTCGTCGTAACCGACGGAGTGCTTCCATCCCATTCCATTTTCTGGTCTTGGCACCTAAAGAAAACAAAAAAAGTTCCTAGAAAGACGATGACTGATTTAAAAAAAATTGGATGGATCTGGCTGAACCACTTTGAGCAGATTCGACCTGGGGTTAAACAAGAACAATAACAGTAAAAAAAATAAACATACAAACACACCAGCAAATTAATATATTCTGCAATATTCTTTACAAAATAAATATCGAAGATTTGTTTGTTTGTAATTGTTGTTGTCTGTATATTTTGTTTATTTTGTTTGTTTTGGAGTTTTTTGATTTTTTATTTTCTGATTTTTTTTTTTTTTTTGGATTTTTTTTTGTTGTTTTTTACTTCAAAGGATAGGGAGGAGTAGTTTGAGGAATGAAGTGTGTAAAAGGTGGTAGGAGGAAGGGAGTGAGAGGTATGAGAGAGTCTGATGAGTTTGGCGGTGGTGGTGGTGGTGGTGGTGGTGGCAGCGGTCGGTCACTTTGGAACATAGGAGGAGCATGAACGTAGATGGGCGTTTTTAGTTTAGATGTGTTTGGTTTTGTGATGACGATAGTGGTGGTGGTGGTGGTGGTGGTGGTGGTGGTTGGTGGTATCGGTGTTGAGGACGATGGGCGAGAGAGGGCGGTGCCTCCTGTTCGTCAGAGTAAAGGTCCAGCACCCAGCAGCAGATTGTGACTCGTGAAATTTAGAAAATGTATTGGCGTAGATTTGGTCGGGTAGCAAGCCAACTGTTCCGGTGAGGCTGTTGTATCGAGGCTGTAGATGACAAAAACAACAAAAAAAAATGAATAATAATAATAATGATAATAATAATGATGATGATAATGATAATAATAATGATAATAATAATGATGATAATAATGATAATGATGATGATAATGATAATAATAATGATGATAATAAGATGATAATGATAATAATAATGATGATGATAATGATAATGATGATAATAATGATAATAATAATGATAATAATAATGATGATAATGATGATAATAATGATAATAATAATGATAATAATAATGATGATGATAATGATAATGATGATAATAATGATAATAATAATGATAATAATAATGATGATGATAATGATAATAATAATGATAATAATAATGATGATAATAATGATAATGATGATGATAATGATAATAATAATGATGATAATAAGATGATAATGATAATAATAATGATGATGATAATGATGATAATAATGATATAATAATGATGATAATGATATAATAATATATAGAATGATGATGATAATGATAATGATGATAATAATGATAATAATAATGATATATAATGATGAGATGATATGATGATGATAATGATAATAATAATGATCATATAATGATAATAATAATATGATAGAAGATATAATGATAATAATAATGATGATGATAATATAATGATGATAATAATGATGATAATAATGATAATAATAATGATAATAATAATGATGATAATGATGATAATAATGATAATAATAATGATAATAATAATGATGATGATAATGATAATGATGATAATAATGATAATAATAATGATAATAATAATGATGATAATAATGATAATAATAATGATAATAATGATAATAATAATGATAATAATAATAATGATGATAATAATGATGATAATAATAATGATGATAATAATGATGATAATAATACTGATGATAATAATGATGATAATAATGATGATGATGATGATGATGATAATAATGATGATGATGATGATGATGATGATGATGATGATGATGAAGATGATGATGATGATGAAGATGATGAAGATGATGATGATGATGATCCTCCTTTCTATTATAGGCACAAAGCCTGTAATTTGGGGGAGAGGGATTGTCGATTACATTGACCCCTGGTCTTTAATTTATTGACCCTGAAAGGATGAAAGCAAAGTTGACCTTGGTGGAATTTGAACTCAGAACGTAGTGACAATAATAATAATAACAAGAGCACTTACAGAGTGCAAACCTCCGCCAAGGCAACACCAACATTCTCTCAACGATTAACCGGAGATGATTTTTAAAATGAGAATATCCGAAATAAACTCGACTGCTCTCACAAACGAGAATACTAAAGATGAAGCTGACCGACCTCAAAAATTAAGTAAAAAAATAAACAATCACATCATTGAAATCTGGAAGCTATGAGATAATGTACGATTAATTCAAAACAACATGACCAAATAAGGATTACATTTGATAGAATAATGTGAATGCTAAGAGGTTAAAAACCCAGCCACATCAGGTCTAAATATTTTCCCTGTTTTTATGTACAAACCAGAGAGATCTGGCCTCTTACACTTATCCTACAATGTCATTTAAAAAATAAACCTTGAAATCTGGAAGCTATGAGATAATGTATGATTAAATCAAAATAATGGGAATAAACAAGGATTATATTTTGATAGAGTAATCCGAGTGCTAAAAGGATTGATTATCCATGAAAAGCTCATGATCACATTCACCAATACATTGTTTTTAGCTCCTGTATTAAATCCTTTAAAGCAGGTGTTGAGCAAGGTATTCTACTCACCTGGCATTGCTAAAGTCACCTTCTTTGCGGACATCCCATATACGTATTGAAGAATCAAGACCACCTAAAAAAAAGGAAAAAAAAACACATGGTGAATATATTCCTTCAATATGGTTTTAATTATTTGTATGTGTATGTGTGTGCTTGTTTTATGGGTTTGCAAGAGGAGGAGGAGGGACAGTGCCCAGCCTCGTCATTATTAACCTGGTGTTTGGAACATAAATCAACACAAAATTTTGATGGAAAGTCCTAGTTTAGTAGATCATTTTAACCATTTTGTAAGCATATATTTCTGTTGAAATACACTACTTCTGTTTCAAGAAATTTTGAAAATAATAAAGAGTTCAGTAAAATAACTTTGTCATCATAAAACTGATGTTTGGAACATAAATTACTACAAAATTTTGATGGAAGATTTTAATTTAGATCACTATCAAGCAGGGAGTTTACATCATAGAACCAAGATGTAAAAGGGTAACAAAGAGACCTCCTCTCCACTCAAAGTGACCATCCCTACCTCAAAACTAACATAAAAAATTAACAGTCTTCATTGTTTTAATCCATACTTTTCTATGCTGCATGGCTTGGATAGAATTTGTTGAGGCAGGTTTTCTCTGGTTGGATGCCATTCCTGCCACCAACCCTTACCTGTATCTTTACATCTTAGGCAGGTTGGTACCAAAATGGTTAATTGAATTCAGGGATGAAATGAAGATATATTTCTGGGAATGTCAACAGGGTTGTTTGGCTAGCTATAAACAGCAGCCAAATCTTGCTGGAATATCAGCCTACCATTTTAAAGAATTAAGAACTTATTAGACAATGAGTTAGTTATGCAAAGAAGATGAGAGGGTCATGGCTAGAATGTCTTTGATCATAGATCTACTCAAGCACGACTGACCTGAGGCTCGATTGGATTGGATTATCTATGTTCAGTCGACTGCAGGAGAGGGCCTCAGCATGTTCTATCCACCAACCACAGTCTGAGGTGGAGGCCATGAATTTGAGCTTGAGTTCATACTGGTTTGCTGAGCATACTCTGCCACACTGGCTCGAAATAGCTATGGCAGGGGGATGCAGTTTTTATACTCATACCCAGGACTGACCTTAGGTTGGATTGGACAGGATTGCCCATGTTCAGTCCACTACAGGACAAAGGCCTCAGTATTTCTCTCCACCAACCACAGTCTGATGTGGAGGCCATGAATTTGAGCCTGAGATCATACTGGTTTGATGAGCCTACTCTGCCACGCTGGCTCAACATGGCTTGCCAGGGGGATGCAGTTTTTATACTCACACCCAGGACTGACCTAAGGTTGGATTGGACAGGATTGCCCATGTTCAGTCCACTGTAGGACAAAGGCCTCAGTATGTTCTCTCAACCAACCATGGTCTGATGTGCAGTATGAGAATTTGAGTTTGAGACCATTACTGATTTGATGAGCCCTCTCTGCCACACTGGCTTGGCAGACAGGTGAAGTTTTTTTATATTCTTACCCACAAGTAATTAAGTTGATTACATCGACCCCAGTGCTCCAATGGTATTTATTTTATCGACCCCAAAAGGATGAAAGGCAAAGTTGACCTCAGTGGAATTTGAATACAGAATATAAGGATGGATAAAATACCTATTTCTTTACTACCCACAAGGGGCTAAACACAGAGGGGACAAACAAGGACAGACAAATGGATTAAGTCGATTATAACGACCCCAGTGCATAACTGGTACTTATTTAATCAACCCCGAAAGGATGAAAGGCAAAGTCGACCTCGGCGGAATTTGAACTCAGAACGTAGCGACAAACGAAATACCGCTAAGCATTTCGCCCGACGTGCTAACGCTTCTGCCAGCTCACCTAGATAAAATACCATTAAGCATTTCACCTGACATGCTAACAATAGATTTTTGTGAAACTATTTTAATTATGATAAAAACAAACAAACAAATGAAATGATGAAACTCAAAATTTTCTCTTTTACAAAATTTTTTCAGGAAAAATTAAAAAAGAAACTGAAATATCTAAGGAATTTTTCAAAAATTGCAAAAGCATTTAAAATTCCTCAAAGACTCACCTGATGCTAACATAGAACCATCGCGACAAAAAGTTAAAGAATAGACCGTATCTACATGGCCACGGAACTCTTTGAACAAATTACCAGTGTTCAGATCCCAGATTCGGATTTTCTTGTCATCTCCTACAGAAAAAGTAAAAGAAAAAACAATGAAAATAACAAACTGTCTTTGAATTATTTTATCTCTTGTTGTTGTTGTGTATAGGTACAGGGGTGGCTGTGTGGATACAGGTAAGGGTTGGTGGCAGGAAGGACATCCAGCCAGAGAAAACCTGCCTCAACAAAATCCATCCATGCCATGCAAGTACAGAAAAGTAGTGGTTAAAACAACAAAGATTTTGTTAATTTTTATGTTGGTTTTGAGGTAGGGATGGTCACCTTGAGTGGAGAGGAGGTCTCTTTGTTACTTTTTCAATGGGTTAGAGGAGAAAAGGGCAGCGTTCTTCTTTATTCTTCTGCTTGTTTCAGTCTGTGGCCATACTGGGGCACTGCCTAGAAGAATTCTTTAGTTGAATGAACTGACCCCAATACTTTTGCTGAACCACCAAGTTACAGGGATATAAACAAACCAAGTACGGTCGTCAAGTGGTGATGGTGGTGGTGGTGGGTGGGTTGTGTTTAGAAACACAAAAGTGCACACACACACACATACACATATATGATAAGCTTCTTTCAGTTTCCAACAACCGAATCCACTCACAAGGCTGTAGTCAGCCTGGGGCTATAATAGAGGACATTTGGCAAAGGTGCCACGCCATAGGATTGAACCTGGGAGCATACTTCTTACCACACAACCATGCGTGTGCCTTTCCTCACCAATTTTTGGCAGAGTGTCTGTGACTGGCAGAATTATTAGGGAAAGAAGACACACAGACTTCCTCGAACAAGAGACCTGGTCAGACTGATTACAATAAGAATTGGCTCAGCTAAAAACACTCAACTTCGCTTCCAAGGTCTACTCAGCCTTTCGTCCTTTGGGGCAGAATGAAATCAATGAGATTCAGAAGCATTAGGTTGATTTAATAGGGGTAAACAGTTTCAGTCCTCAGTCAAACCGTCCAACCCATGCCAGCATGGAAAGCGGACGTTAAATGATGATGATGATGATGATGATGATAATGATGATGCACGCATAGATGAGAAAAGAAGAATTACCGGAGGTGGCCAAATATTGTCCGTTGGGAGAAAATGCCATGGCAAGTACCGTCCCTCGATGACCCTGCATTAGTCGGACACACTTGCCGTCATTGATACTCCAGAGTCGGACACTCCTATCACTTGAACCAGTAGCTACGTACATACCATTCGGATGAAACTTTACTCGCTGAAAGAAACGGAGAAAAGGCACAAAAAATTAAATTAAAAATAATTGATTTAATTTATGACACAGGATCAGCAAATTTAGAGGGAGGATGTGAAGTTAATTACATGGATCCAAATGCATTATGTCAAAATAAAAAAATAATGTACTCTCGGAGGGGTTGGCGTTAGGAAGGGCATCCAGCTGTAGAAACTCTGCCAGATCAAGATTGGAGCCTGGTGCAGCCATCTGGTTTGCCAGCCCTCAGTTAAAATCGTCCAACCCATGCTAGCATGGAAAGCAGACGTTAAACGATGATGATGATGATGATGATGATGAAATGACAGGATGGTCCTGCCTGGAACGAAGGTCAGTGATCACACATCAGGCCCAAGTCCACCTATTCGAAAAAACACTATGACAAAGGCATTTCAGTAATGGAGTAATCCAAAATACTGGACTAGTACAATGGCTGTGAGGTTGAGGTGATAGATTATTAAGTATATGGTCACGAGTTCAAACCTCACCTCTACCAGTTCTGCATTTTATCGTTAAATAAGACCCACAAGCCTTTTTGCTTTACCGACATGAAACAAGTTCTATGCCTTTCCTTCATCAAAGACTCGCTGATTAAGAGTAACCAATATTGAAACGCCACTAATTAGGTTTCAATTAACAAGTATAATAACCTTCAAGCAATAACGAAACAGCATGGAAAGAAAATTTTCTGAGAGCTTACGCTGACGTCCAATGTGTGTCCGGCAAAGGTGCGCACGGGGAAGATTCGATCCGTTGACCACAGTTTGGCAGTGCGATCACATGAACCACTTACAAACATACTGCTCACTCGACTGAAATGACAAGAGATTTAACGAAGAAATTAGTTAATTTTGCAACAAACTGGTTCTTCCTTAGGTATAACCATAGAAAGACATCACTACATAAGCACACACGAGACCATATACATTTTTTTATTCTTTTACTTGTTTCAGTCACTTGACTGAGGCCATGCTGGAGCATTGCCTTAAAATGACTTTAGTCAAAGAAATCAGCCCCCAGGACTTATTCTTTGTAAGCCTAGTACTTATTGGTCTCTTTTTACCAAACTTCTAAGTTACGGGGACACAAACACACCAGCATCGTTTGTCAAGTGATAACAGGTTTTGGTCACTCCAACTTTCTCTCATTCTTTCTTCCTTTTTCTGTTGTACCTGTATTTCAAAGAACTACATTAACGGTACATGCGTCTGTGGAGTGCTCAACCACTTGCACGCTAATTTCATGAGCGGGCTGTTCCACTAATTGGATCAACTGGAACCCTTGTCGTCGTAACCAATGGAGTGCCACAACAATACATATATATATAAATAAATAAATATATATATATATATATATATATATATATATGATGATGATGATATATATATATGCATACATGTATATATATGTATATGTGGGTCTTTGTGTCTGTGTTTGTCTCTCTCCACTGCTTGATAACTGGTGTTGGTGTGTTTATGTTCCTGTAACTTAGTGGTTTGGCAAAAGATACTGATAGAATAAGTACTAGGTTTAAAAAAAATAAGTCCTAAGATTGATTTGCTCAACTAAAACCCTTCAAACGTGGTGCTCCAGCATGGCTGCAGTCAAGTGACTGAAACAAGTAAAAGAGTGTATATAACTAATACAAATGCAACAACCCCCACTATTCCCATAACTATTGTGACCCCTACACCCACCGATTTACCCCATTTGGACAAAAACCCCAAATGAGCAAGCACTCACCATACATCAATGTCCCAGACAGGATAATTATGACCAGCATAACGAACGGTGTTACAGCAGTTTTCTAGGTTCCATAAACGAACTGAAATGTAGAATCATTAAAATGTTAGTGTCAAGATAACCATAGACAAAACAGGTATGTACGTATATATGTGTGTGTGTGTGTGTGTGTATATATATATATATATATAACGGGAAGCTTTATGAAAATAAACAAAGACGAAGGCAGGTGGAGTACAAACAAAGAATTGTATTAGTATGGCGCTCAGGAATAGAAATAGAACAAGTCTTTAACGTTTCGAGCCTACGCTCTTCAACAGAAAGATACACAGAAAAGAAACACGGAGAGAAACAAGGAGAGAAAAAAAATGCGTGCAGAAGCTATAAAGATATAAAGTTAATCCAAACCTGAAAACACAAAGAGAAAACACAACAACGCGAGGACGTGGAACAAGTATAGTGTTATTGGACGCTCAGAAAAGGAAAGAAAAAAGGAGGATCTAATGTTTCGAGCGGAGCTCTTCATCAGAAACATAGAAAAAGGAAAGATCCAAGGAAGGGAAGACGGAGGAAAAAAAATCGCCAACGGTACACACACGGTCACATTTTATAAATATAAATATATTGTAAGATACAAATAAGATAATTTATATTTGAATGCAGAAATGCTGTTAGAACAGTAGAAATATTGGGTAAATTACCCTTACAAAGTAGAAATATTTATCCACAAACAGCCATGGGACTTGAACCTACATCACTTGAAGACTCCACCCAAGTGCTTTACCATTAAGCTAAATTACCTGCGTGCAAAATTAAATTATAATCTTATTTCTTTCCTACAATACACATTTCAACGCTTATTAAAAACAAATGTTAGTTTGCTTATATTTATATACATATTTGCCATACTGGACCGCTGAACTCTACAAGTTTTCTTCATTTTCTCTCTGTTTATTTTTTCTTATTCCTTTCTGTTGAAGAGCGTAGGCTCAAAACATAAAAGACTTTAATTTTTCCCCAAGCGTCAAACTAATACACTTGCTTGATGTTCATACACCTGTCTTCATCTTTTGTTTTTCTATAAATTTCAACTATATATATATATAAACAGGTAAAATACAGCGTACCATTAATGTTAAAAATATATAGTTATCCTTTCTATCATAAAGGTACACACTTTATCTGAGCCTTTGGATGAATTCATTAGTTTTACAAATCAAGTCTTTAATAAATTACTTTTTATATGGTATAGGTACATCTTTGAGTGATACGTTAAACTTCAATATTCTCCATCTTCTACCAGTATAATCCAAATACTATAATAATTTATTTATTATATATATGTGTTTAGTTTACTTTTCAGTTAAGGTAAGATCAAAAAAAAAAAAGAAGAAGCACTTCGTCCAGTGAAAGATAAATATTATTTGACCATTTTGGTCATAAATGACCATGGGATTGTACCTAGAAAGTTACCCTCCAAGGCTCAAGTCCAGGCAGGGTGGTTTTATGGAAGACCAGCAGTCGCCCATGCATACCGACCTCTTCTCTCCATGCCACCAATGTTATCCAAGGGAATGGCAAAGGGGCCGATACACCTTGGCATCAGTGACGTCATAACTCCTTTCTACAGCTGAGTGAACTGGAGCAATGTGAAATAAAGTGTCTTCCTCAAGAATACAACACAGCCTGGTCTGAGAATCGAACTCGTCACCTCATGATTGTGAGCTCGACATTCTAACCACTGAGCCATGCGTCTTTACTCTTTTATCCTGTCAAATGTAATACTTATTAATTCATATTGTTTCAAACTAATCAAACATTACCTTGTCGCTTTGAGATTTTGATAATGTGACAGTTTATTTTTAGATTGACATCAGCAATATCAAATCAAATGGAAATTGTAGTTGTGAGCCCTGTGCTGGTAGCATGTAAAATGCACCATCTAAACATGGCCAATGCCAGTGCCACTTTGACTGGCTTCCGTGCTGGTGGCACGTTAAAAGCACTATCTGATTGTGATCAATGCCAGCTCCTCTGGCCCCTGTGCTGGTGGCACGTAAAAAGCACACACTACACTCTCGGAGTGGTTGGCGTTAGAAAGGGCATCCAGCTGTAGAAACATTGCAAGATCAGACTGGGGCCTGGTGCAGCCTCCTCACTTCCCAGACCTCAGTTGAACTGTCCAGCTCATGCCAACATGGAAAATAAATGTTAAATGATGATGATGATGACATTGTAGGGTAGGTGAGAGAGGCTGGATCTGGCCAGTTTGAACATAAAACAGGTAGAATAACTTGGCTGGATATAATTGGTTTAAATACTGTATTTAAACCCATACCAGCATGGAAAGCAGACGCTAAATGACGACGACGATGATGACGATATATATATCGAGCTGGCAGAAACATTAGCACGCTGGGCAAAATGCGTAGCCGTATTTCGTCTGCCGTTACGTTCTGAGTTCAAATTCCGCCGAGGTCGACTTTGCCTTTCATCCTTTCGGGGTCGATAAATTAAGTACCAGTTATGCACTGGGGTCCATGTAATCGACCTAATCCGTTTGTCTGTCCTTGTTTGTCCCCTCTGTGTTTAGCCCCTTGTGGGCAGTAAAGAAATATATATATATATATATGTACAAAGAGAGAGAGAGAGAGAGAGAGAGAGAGAGAGAGAGAGAGAGAGAGAGAGAGAGAGAGAGAGAGAGAGAGAGAGAGAGAGAGAGAGAGAGAGAGATGTTAATGCAATTGAAACAATTGTTAGATTTTTAAATAAAGATGATTTTCTTCATACATATTATTGGTTGTTATATATACACATGTATATAATATATACACACACATATTCATATTTCTTTTTTTCTTTGTTGCTTTGTTTTTTAATGTTTTTCTTCCATTGTTCGAGTCAAGGGACTTTGACCATGCTGGGGCATTATTCTTACCTGTTGTATCTTTAGAACAGGAGAGTAAGTAGACGGGGTCTGGGTCTGGTAGAAAACACATATTATAGATACTCCCAGAATGACCTCGAAGAACAACACATTGGTCTGGTGCTGCTGACCTTTGGAGAGAGAGAACAAAAGAAAAGAAACAATTATATTCCTGAAAATTCTAAGGATAGAAATCAATACAGAACAGTTTTATTGTTTGAAAAACATTCCACAAAACGTTTTGGATGTTTAAATGACATCCATAATACTATCAGTAGTTTTAATCAGCTTTACATGGTACATAGTGGAGGCGCAATGGCCCAGCGGTTTCGATCCCCAGACCGGGCGTTGTGAGTGTTTATTGAGCAAAAACACCTAAAGCTCCATGAGGCTCCGGCAGGGGATGGTGGTGATCCCTGCTGTACTCTTTCACCACAACTTTCTCTCACTCTTACTTCCTGTTTCTGTTGTACCTGTATTTCAAGGGGCCGGCCTTGTCACTTTCTGTGTCACGCTGAATATCCCCGAGAACTACGTTAAGGGTGCACGTGTCTGTGGAGTGCTCAGCCACTTACACGTTAATTTCACGAGCAGGCTGTTCCGTTGATTCGGATCAACCGGAACCCTCATCGTCGTAACCGACAGAGTGCTTCCAACATGGTACATAAACATGCAATGGTACCTTAACCTCCTCAGTTTGCACTAGTACCCCAATTTCCACTAGTCCAGTACCCCAACTTGCAATGGTACCTCTTTTTCTACTAATCCACTAGTCTTGTGAAGGATGAAAGACAAAGCTGACCGTGGCAGTAATGAAACTTTGAATGTAAAATCCCATAAACAACTACCACAAGGTATTTTGTTTGATGCATTTTGTGTGAGTGCATGCCTATGTGTGTGTGTGTGTGTGTACATATGTAAGTGAATGTGTGTGTGTGTGAGTCTGTGAGTTAGAATCTATGCATTTTAACAACCATAAACATACATTATATATATATATATATATAATATATATATATATATATATATACACACACACACACATGATGGGTTTCTTTCAGTTTCTGTCTACCCAATCCACTCACATGGCTTTGGTTGGCCTGAGGCTATATTAGAAGACACTTGGCCAAGGTGCCACGCAATGGGACTGAACCCGGAACCACAAATACACAAACTCACACACACACACAACCATAATGATGACTGTATCCATAGTTATTTATCTTTATTGGGAAAAAAAAAAATCGATATAGCCAACATCAATAAAAAAGTAGTCAAACCACAAACAACACAGACGGTATATTATACTGAGGATGATGATGATGATGTGGGTGGCAGTGAGAGGTAAGCACTGCCACCACCACTTGAGTGTGAGTGCAAGTTATTGAAATAAAGGGAGATAATCCAAAGGAACTACTCACCAGTCATCGTAATGGTTATTGACGTTGTCTTTATCCTTGTAAAGAAGGGAATCGGCAGAGAGGGTGATTCGAGAAGGGTTCATCTTTGTAGGTGGGGTCCTTACTATGGAAGCTCCAAGGGTCCAGAGCCGAATGGATGAGTCCTCAAAACCTCCCGCCACATACTTCCGATCGTCTGAGACAGATGCACAGGAGAGACTGGAGGAGAGAGAGATGAAAGAGAGGGGGAGATGAGAGAGAGAGAGAGATGAGAGAGAGAGAAAAGAGATAAAGAGATGAGAGAGAGTGAGGTAAGACAGAGGATAGAGACAAAGAGAGAGAGAGAGGAAGTAGATGAGAGAGAGTGAGGTAGGACAGAGAAGGATAGACAAAAAGAGAAAGACGGGGGAGAGAGAGAGAGAAAGATAAAGAGATGAGAGAGAGTGAGGGGGAGATGAGAGAGAGTGAGGTAAGACAGAGAAGGAGAGAGACAAAAAAAGAGAAAGTCGAGAAAGACGGGGGGAGAGAGAGAGAGAGATAAAGAGATGAGAGAGAGAGAGAGAGAGAATGAAGTAAGAGGATATGTGTGTATGTGTATATGAGTATAGGGTGTATGTGTTTGTGTGTGTACATGTGTGAGTATCAGTGTGTATGCATGTGGGTGTGTATATCAATGTGTATATCAAGTTGTAAGTATATCTGTGTATGCATATGAGTGTGTATACCTATTTCTTTATTACCCACAAGGGGCTAAACACAGAGGGGACAAACAAGGACAGACATAGGTATTAAGTCGATTACATCAACCCCAGTGCGTAACTGGTACTTAATTTATCGATCCCGAAAGGATGAAAGGCAAAGTCGACCTCGGCGGAATTCGAACTCACAACGTAACGCAGACGAAATACCGCTAAGCATTTCGCCCGACGTGCTAACGTTTCTGCCAGCTCGCCGCCTTAGTGAGTGTGTATATCAATGTCTAAGTTGTAAGTATATCTGTGTATGTGTGTGAGTGTGCATGTGTATGTGATTGCATATTTGTGCGTGTGTGTGTGTGTGGATATGAGCATGAGAATATATGAATAGTCTGATGTGAGAGTGAATGAAGTTTAGAGTGCAAGTGTTTACTTGAGTGTGAGTGCAAGTTATTTGAGTGAGTGCAATTTTTTTTTACTTGGTGTAAATGCAAGTGTTTACTTGAGTGCGAATGCAAGTATGTTTACTTGAGTGTGAGGGCAAATGTTTATTTGGTGTGAGAGCAAATGTTTACTTGAGTGTGAGTGCAAGTGTTTACTTGAGTGTGAGTGCAAGTGTTTACTTGGTGTGAATGCAAGTGTTTACTTGAGTGTGAGTGCAAGTGTTTACTTGAGTGTGAGTGCAAGTGTTTACTTGGTGTGAATGCAAGTGTTTACTTGAGCATGAAAGCAAGTGTTTATCTGGTATGAGTGCAAGTGTTTACTTAAGTGAGTGTAAGTGTTTACTTGCATTTGAGTGCAAGTGTTTACTTGAGTGTTAGTGCAAGTGTTTACTTGAGTGTTAGTGCAAGTGTTTACTTAAGTGAGTGCAAATGTTTACTTGCATGTGAGTGCAAGTGTTTACTTGAGTGTTGGTGCAAGTTTTTACTCGTGTGCGAATGCAAGTGTTTACTTAAGTGAGTGCAAGTGTTTACTTGAGTGTGAGTGCAAGTATTTACTTGAGTGTGAGTGCAAGTGAGCCATGTATGACCATGCAGCAAGGGTTACCTGTGATGAGCTGTGGCAATCGCTAGAAAACATATGGAAGGCAGGCATGGCGGTAAGACTTGTAGGCTCTTTATACACTCCAGTAGCATCTCTTTAGTGACTTGGTCAGTGGCTGGACTCTTGTCCGCATTAGCACTGGTCAATGCTGGCAGGTGAGGGTCAGCTGACTTGCAGTTGATTTCCGACTGCAGATTTTGTGGCTTGCATTCAAACACTGGACATTTATCGCCTTTCACTGCAAATATAATCACAACGATGATAATGATGATGATGATGATGATGGGTTCAAATTTTGGCACTGAGCCAAGGGCAGGGGTTAATCAATTACCTCAACCCCTGTACTTGACTGATGCATTATTCTGTTGACCCTGGAAGGATGAAAGACAAAGGCAACCATGGCAGAATTTGAACTCAAAGCAGAAACAGGCAGAAGAAATACCGCTAAACATTTTGTCTGGTGCACTAATGATTCTGCTGTCTTGCTGCCTTGGTGATGATGATGCTGTTGATGATGATGATCCTTTGTAATATAGGCACAAGGGCTGAAATTTTGGTGGGAAGGAGTTAGTTACATTGGCACCAGTACCCAGCAGAAAAGATAAAAGGATGAAATGGTTATTACTGAGCTGGTAAAATTGGTAGAGCACAGGGTGAAATGCTTAGCAGTATTTTGTCTGTTGCTACATTCTGAGTTCAAATTCTACCAAGGTCAACTTTGCCTTTCATCCTTTCGGGGATCTATGTAATCGACTCCTCTCCTCCCGCTAAATGGCTGCCTTTGTAGCAAAATTTGAAATCATCATCATCATCATTATTATTATTATTATTATTAAAAAACCATGCCCAGGGCTGCATATACCTGTGCAGATGAATGTTTAACCATGGGTCACAGCTGGAATTACTCTCATCTCATTATAGGTCTACCTAATGAGGTTGACCTGGGGCTAAATGACAAGGGAAAACGTATTTGATAAGGCAGTGTTAGGTGGACTTGGAATAAAACTGGATCATCACAGAGCTGGAATATTACTGATAGACCCAGGTCTGTCCCAGGGCTGAACAATACCAAGAAGGAAATATAAGAACTTGACTAAAAAAACGGCAAAAGAGAAATGCAAATAATAAAAATAAACATTGTTTACCTTCGACTTTTAGATGTTTATTAAATATCTGTAACATGATCATGTTGTCGTCAGCCTGTAATTAGAGAAAGATGTAGAGGACATGAGTAGATCTGAAGGGTTTACCATGCAACCATAACAGCAATGAGTACATGAACAAAGAAAAGGGGGAAGAGGGAGGGGCCTTGACCTCACCTGTGCTGGTGCCATGTAACAAGCACTCAGACCACTCTGCTGGGTGATTGGTGTTAGGAAGGGCATCCAGCTGTAAAAACCTTACCAAGACAGACACAGAAGTCTGGTGCAGGCTTGTCTGACCAGCTCCTGTCAAACCGTCCAACCCATGGAAAGTGAACATTAAACGATGATGATGATAATACTGTACTAAATTCTGGTGCCTCAACTGAAGTACCTAATCCATCTGAATCTAAATTTATACATATATATATACACACACACAAACATACATGTGCTGTGCCACTTAAAAAGCACCCATGCCAGTGCCACAAGAAAAGCACCCAGTAGACTCTGTAAAGTGGTTGGCATTAGGAAGGGCACTCAGCCACAGAATCCATGTTAAATCAGACAACTGGAGCCAGGGTGGCTCTCCAACTGGCCACTCCCTGTCCAACCAATGCCAGCATGGAAAATGGACATAAAATGATGATGATATATATATATATATATATATATATATCAACAATCAAGGAACGGCCATAATAGGCCATTCACCCACTAGAAATAACAGCCAAAGCTTCAACCGCAAATAAAAATCAATTCCGCAAACCAGGAGAAAATTTAAAAAACATTTACCCTGTAATTTCTTATACGATGATTGTTGATGTTGAACTTAAAAATAGTCTTTGACTATTTAATTTTTTCCCACTAGGCCGCTGGTGGCAAAAAAATTCTACAAAATTTTTGTGCCACCCTATATTGATTAATTATATATATATATATATATTGTTATATTTTGGAATGGTCATTTTGCCAGTTTAGCCAATAAAAACACACGCACTATATATTTGGTGTTACTTTGCTTCAGTGTTATTTATTTTTTACATTAATCTTAATCTTATTTCGGCCAGAGTTCTTTTGTCACACTCCTGTGACCGCATCAGTGGTCCTTTGTTTTCTTCTTACTTATTTGTGTCTCTCCTTACTAACCGTCAACCATAAAAAATCTTGCACAACAAATATTTAAACGTGTATATATATATATATATATATATATATTATATTATAATTCTTAGTAAATGTGACTAGGGTGTCAAGAAGCACCTACATTGCTAGAAATAAGAACTAAAGCGTTCTAACGCTGTAGTTAACGCACATGAATGAAAACATATACACTAACAGGGACCATAATTGTCTGAAAAATGCCGACTGAGAATTCTTAAGACAAACAACAGTTTCAGCAATTTCCAGTGTCATCATCAGTGTTCAGCTATTTCCAGACCTGTTTCTCTATTTAGTGACAATCATAATTTCCCCTTTTTGATGAAACATTGCAACTTGCTGTTAATATTAATTTTACTCACAGACACACAGAAAGAGAGAAATAGTGATGGGAAGGATGCCAGCTGGGAAAAACACTTGTTCTATTAATATTCAGAATTTCTCAAACAACTCTCTGGCATGTAAGAATTATGTAAAATACTTAAGCGCTAACAGTTTACATGGAAATGGAAATAAATAACCAACCGTACCAATATAGAATAAAAAAAAATAAAATAACTAGAGGTGAAGAAAACTAGAAACAAGATTCTTGTCAGGAAGCAAAAATCTGTTAAAATTTGCGAAACCAATTAAGCTTGTTTGACACGAAGTGAATTGTTACGAATCAGCTGGGGTCTTTTATTAGAAAAGAGAGGAAGTTAAGGACCCTGTCTGTAATGTTAGAATTCATTTTACATCATTCAATACTAAATTACCAATATTTGCAAATGTTATTGAAATATCTTTTTGTCTTTTACTTGTTTCAGCCATTATTAGAATATTTTTTTAACGAATAAAAAGTGGAACTTGCTTTAGTTTCTTGTTTTTTTGTTCTTTTTTTCTTTTGCTTACCTTTAAAAACCGGACCAAATAATCAAATGTGTCCTGAGTGAAGGCTAACGAGTATTTGTGATCCCTGTGAAGAAAAGATTTCAAAAAAACCCATGTAAGAATATTTATACTTCAGTTTTCAACGCACAACACAATATATGCAAATATACATGGTGGGCTAAAAATCACACAGCAAAACGTTTTATTTATATTGTGTTATTATTACAATTATTCATTTTGTTCATCTTGTACAAGTATGTATACATTCACCTTTATTTCATTTGTTTAACCCTTTCGTTACTGTATTTATTTTGAGATGCTCTGTGTTTCTTTCAATTAATTTTAAAATATAACAAAGAATTTAATAAAATAACTTAGTTATCATTCAGCTAGTGTTAGGAACATAAATTGTGACTAAGGATTGGTGGAAGATTTTAACTCAGAACTTATGAAAACAAGACATTTGTACTACAGAACCAGAGCTGGTAACAAAAGGCTTAATTCAATTTTAGGAAAATTGAAGCATGTCTTTGACAATTCCATTTAGGAGTGACTTTTGGACCACCTTGTATGTGTATGTGTGTATTCTTTACTCTTACTTGTTTCAGTCTTTTGACTACGGTCATGCTGGAGTACCACCTTAAAGGGTTTTTAGTGGAAGAAATCAACACCAGGACTTATTCTCTGTAAGCTTAATACTTATTCTATTGGTCTCTTCTGCTGAACCACTAAGTCATGGCAATGTAAACAGACCAGCATTAGTTGTCAAACAATGGTTGAAGGGACAAACACTGAGAAAACACACAAATATAAAATGGGCTTCTTTCAGTTTCTATCTCCCAAATCCACTCACAAGGCTTTGGTCAGCCCGAGGCTATAGTAAAAGACATTTGCCCAAGGTGCCACATAGCAGGACTGAACCCGAAACCATGTGGTTGGTAATTCACTCCAGAATTGTCAAAGACATGCTTTAATTTTCCTAAAATTGAATTAAGCTTTTCGTTACCAACCCGGCTGAAACCGGCTCTGTCCCTGAATATAGATATAGGTTAATTTCAGCTGATATCAGTGGGATTTGAACTCAAAACTTAAAAAGCCAAAAGAAATGCTGCTAAGCATTTTGTTTGATGCACTCACAAACAACAATAATGGTTACATGTTTTTGGCACAAGGCCAGCAATATTTTTTCTGGTGGAGGGTGCTGGTCAACTACATAAATCCTAGCACATGACTGGTTTCAAATTTTAGCACAAAGCCAACAACACACACCACACACAATGGGCTTCCACACAGTTTCTGTCTACCAAATTCATTCACAAAGCATTGGTCAGCACAGGGCTACAGTAGAAGACATTTGTTCATGGTGATGTTTGGTGGAACTGAACCCAGAACTTCATGGTAGCTGGGTTTGCTCTTGTGTCGATGGTGATGCTCACAGCCCTTTCAGTTTGCCAATCGGTCACCCCATTTAAATATTAACCAGGCTAGACATGACTTAACCCTTTAGCATTCACATTACTCTGTCAAATGTAATGTTTATTTATTCACAGTTTTCAACTAATCATTTATTTACATTATTTACATTTGACGGATATTTGTCCTCATCTTGTTTGTTGTTAGCACAATGTTTCGGCTGGTATACCCTCCAGCCTTCTTCAGGTGTCTTGGGGAAATTTTGAACCTGGGTTCTCATTCCTAAAGTATTTTTCGATGTTATTATTATTATTATTATTAGTAGTAGTAGTAGTAGTAGTAGTATTCAGGTCACTGCCTGGGCATATGGCGTAGTGGTTAGGAGCGCGGGCTACTAACTCCAAGATTCTGAGTTCAATTCCAGGCAGTGACCTGAATAATAATAATAATAATAATAATAATAATAATAACATCGAAAAATACCTTAGGAATGAGAATCCAGGTTCAGAAAAATTTTCCCAAGACACCTGATGAAGACATTGTGTTAGTAAACAAACAAGATGAGGACAAATATCTGTCAAATGCAAATAATGTACACAATTCCTCATCTCTTAAATATACAACTGTATAATCATTTATTATCTTGTAGTGTTGCGACTTCAATGATGTGATTGTAAAATTTTAAAATGACATTGTAGGGTAGGTGTGAGAGGCAGGATCTGGCCAGTTTGAACAGAAAACAAATAGATTATTTGGGCCAGATTAAATGGACAGACAAGAAATGGCCCTTTTCCACAAGAAAACAAAACAAAAAAAATAAATAAATACAAAATAGAAGTAGCCAGAGATTGAAAAAACCACAATAAAAATATGATATAAAAACTTACCTGAACTCTGCAACCAACTTGCATGTGAGAACATCTTCTCGGTTGTTCAGTTTAACCAAAGTATCCAAGATGTCTTGATTCTCGGAATCTTCACGGAAGAAAGTCACGTGACGGGCATGGAATTTGTGAGCTGCAAAAACAAAGTCACGGAAACAGAAATGTAACGACGGAAACTAATTAGAAAACGAGAAATAGGCACACAGCACCTCGTTAACCATTTTGTGAGGGACCGTTTCTCAACGGCGACCAAAACGTCCAATCCCACATGACGGAAACAAGTTCTGGTTAAGACATTAATTGTTACATCATCACCATTGTTTTAACAACCGCTTTTCCATATTCACACAGGCCAGATGTAATTTACTGAGGTAGGTTTTCTATGGCTGGATGCTCTTCCTGTCACCAACTCTCACCTGTTTCCAAGCAAGGTAATATTTCGTCCATGGCCAGATGTGTTCTTGTAGAATACAGGAAATTAATGACAATGCTTCTATAACAATGGCAACTGTTTACAACTATCACATATTGTCAAGACAAGGAGACACAAACACACACACAATTGTCGTTGTCATCATCATAGCTTTAGTGTCCACTTTTCTGTGCTTGCACAGGTCAGACGGAACTTACTGAACCAGATTTCCTACAGCTGGAAGCCCGTCTTGTTGCCAACCTTCACCTGTTTTCAAGCAAGGTAACATTTCTTCTCATAGCCAAGCATATTTTCATGAAAGATCAGAAACAAACGACACTGCTTATACGACAGTGACACTCCTTTACAACTATCACACACAGTGAAAACAATGAGATATCAACTCACTCACACACACATGCATAATGCTAACCTCTCCTTCCCCAGGGTTCTTAATCCTATGGACTGCACAACAATCTCAATAGAGCAGGTGGCATGACTAAAAGCACCTAATCCATGCTCTGAAGTGGTTGGCATTAGGAAGGGCATCCAGCATCCAGCAGTAGGGACCATGCCAAAGCAGACATTGGAGCATTGATGCAGTCCTTTGAGACACATCAAATTCTGTTAAACCATCCAAGCCGTGCCAGCATGGAACATGGATGTTAAATGATGACAAATATGACAGGCTTCTTTCAGTTTTCGTCTACCAAATCCACTCACAAGGCTTTGGTCGGCCTGAGGCTATAGTAGAATACACTTGCCCAAGGTGCCATGCAGTGGGACTGAACCTGGAACCATGTGGTTGGGAAGCAAGTTTCTTGTTTATGCATCAATTCTCTTTTACTTTAAGCATATATATACAGAGAGACATTTATACACGCACACACGATTTGAAGTAGTACACCCAGTGTCTACGAAAACATGTAACTAGTGACATCTACAATAGTATCATCATTTTGGAAAAGTAGCCATGGTCTAAGACTAAACCTGGAACCATGTGGTTGGTAAGCAAATTTCTTAACCATAAAACCATATCTAGACATCAGCGTCGTTTAACGTCCGCTTTCCATGCTAGCATGGGTTGGATGATTTGACTGAGGACTGGCGAACCAGATGGCTGCACCAGGCTCCAATCTTGATTTGGCAGAGTTTCTACAGCTGGATGCCCTTCCTAATGCCAACCACTCCAAGGGTGTAGTGGGTGCTTTTACATGCCACCGGCACAGGGGCCAGTTAGGCGGTATTGGCAACGGTCACGAAAAATCGTGTTTTTTTTTTTAAATGAAAAAAACAGAAAATTTAAGCTATTCTTAAAATTTTCAACCAAAAAGATTAAATCTAACAAAAGACAATTTCTATGGGGGTTTATGCTTTTACAAAAGTGTTTATCATTCAACTATAACTTACCAAAGCTTTTGTTTCTAAACCCACACATAAAACTGAAGAATCATGCAGAAAATTATTTAATTTTTAGGAAATTAGTAATTTTGAATTGTTTGGGGTGAGTTATTTTCTTTGGAGGAGAAAGAGAGAGTGGAGAAGACGTGAGTTGAAGAAGAAGGCAAGAGAAATTGTTTTAAGATTTCTGACCTGGACTTTTGTGACCATTGTAGAGCATCTCTAGGTAGACGTGTACAAATATTGGGAAGAGCAGGATGTGTAGCTCTGTTCGGTACGGTTCTACTGCATCACAAATAAACTGTTTCAATCTGAAAATATATAAACAAATATATATATGTGTGTATGTGTGTGTATATATAAATGTATAGAGGGAGAATTCACAAAAAAAAACCAAAAGACGAAGACAGGTGGTGTAGAAAATAAACAGATGTATTAGTATAACGCTCGGGAATAGAAAAAGTCTTTTACGTTTCGAGCCTACGCTCTTCTACAGAAAGGAACACAGAAAAAACAAGGAGAAAAAAAAATTATATAAATGTATATATAGACATTGATCTAAGTGATAAGTGAGTGGAGAATGAGAGAGAAAATGAGAGTGAGGGCAAGAGTAAGAGAGATGGATATAGTGAAAGAGAGAGAAATAAAGAGAGATAGGCAGTCAGAGAGAGAGAGAGATTTATATAGATAGATAAAGGAGTAGACAAACAGGCAGATAGACAGTAAGGGGTAAGTTGATTACACTGATCCAAGAAAGGATGAAAGGCAAAGTCGACCTCAGCGGAATTTGAACTCAGAACATAAAGATAGACAAAATGCCACTAAGCATTTCCACTAAAGGCCCAGTGCCTGAAATTTTGGGGAGGGGAGTAGTCAATTACATCGAACCCATTGCATAACTGGTACTTAATTTATTGACCCTGCAAGGATGAAAGGCAAAACTGACTTTGATGGAATTTGAACTCAAAACGTAATGACGGGTGAAATACTGCTAAGCATTTCATCCTATGTGCTAACAATTCTGCCAGCTCACCACCTTAATAATAATAATAATCAGAAATATTGCATTTCTAAATCTCTCAGAGAGACTTATACAATATCAACACAATAGAGTGATGTTTCCTGGGGCTAAATAACAGTAGCATTCTTCCCTTTCCTGGGATTGCCACATTAAGTTGGCAACAAACCATCACTTTATCGTGCTGCTACTGTATAAATCTCTCTGAGAGATTTAGAAATGCAATATTTCTAATTTTGTAGATCAGTGAGTTTATTTCACTTGAAATCCTATAAGTTTTCAAAGGCGAATAAGCAAGCCACTTTTTTTTGTTGTTTTTTGGGAGGAGTTTAGCCAAAATTTTTTGCGAAGCCACCATTTTTGGGTGGTAGTGAAACAATTGGAAAAAAATGAAGATTTACTTACACACACACATGATGAACTTTTTTCAGTTTCCGTCCACCAAATCCACTCACAAGGTTTTGGTCGGCCTGTGGCTATAATATAAGACACTTGCCCAAGGTGTCACAGTGGGACTGAACCCAGAAACCATGTGGTTGGTAAGCAAGCTACTTACCACACAACCACACCTGCACATATATATATATATGTGTGTGTGTGTGTGTGTGTGTGTATATATACAACAGGCTTCTTTCAGTTTCCATCAGCCAAATCCACTCACAAGGCTTTGATCGGCTCGAGGCTATAGTAGAAGACGCTTGCCCAAGGTGTCATGCAGTGGGACTGAACCTGGAACCATGTGGTTGGCAAGCAAGCTACTTACCACACAGCCATCCCCGAGTGGTAAGAACGAAAGAAAAAGAACTGAAGGCAAAAAAACAGCAGTCTGTACTTACTGCGAGAACTGATGGTCACATGCTGTTGCATCTCCTGTGATGCTACTGTAGGCTAGCACGTTGTTTATTGTCGAGAGATGGTGGACATTGTTCTGGGACACCAATTCAGAGGGTTCTTGGATGTATTGGTGATTCCTCTTACCTGGAATGGAGCTCTCCTGAAAATGAAAAACCAGAAACATCAGTTTTAACTTAAAGACTTTCCCTGAAAGGATGAAAGGCAAAGTTGACCTCAGCAGAATTTGAACTCAGAACGTAAAGACAGACAAAATATCACTAAGCCTTTCACCCAGCATGCTAACGTTTCTGCCCTTCACAGCCAGCAAATATCAATAGATCAACACACATCGAATTGTGACATGTATATTTCTACAGCAGATTTCTCTTTCTCACTCAATAGCGAATTTATTTCACTTTTGATTACATATATATATATATACTCATTACAGATATAGGGTGAAAGATAATTAATTTAATAAAATCAACAAATTTCACCTAGTAGTATTTCGGTATAGAAAAGGACCATATTCGGTAAAAACTTATATAATTATAACAATAAGGGTTTTGCAACAAGTTGCTCGACCACATACCAAAAATTTTAGAAATAGCAGCCAAAGGACTACTATTTCCTTTTTCTACAAAAATATGCCTTTTTGTAGAAAAAGGAAATAGTAGTCCTTTGGCTGCTATTTCTAAATTTTTGGTATGTGGTCGAGCAACTTGTTGCAAAACCCTTATTGTTATAATTATATATATATACTCTTTACTCTTTACTTGTTTCAGTCATTGACTGCGGCCATGCTGGAGCACCACCTTTAGTCGAGCAAATCGACCCCGGACTTATTCTTTGTAAGCCAGTACTATTCTATCAGTCTCTTTTGCCGAACCGCTAAGTGACGGGGACGTAAACACACCAGCATAGGTTGTCAAGCAATGCTCAATGCTTAGGAACAAACACAGACCACAACTCACACCTTATATATATACACTATATACGACAGGTTTCTTTCAGTTTCCGTCTACCAAATCCACTCACAAGGCATTGGTCGGCCCGAGGCTAGCAGAAGACACTTCCCAAGATGCCACGCAGTGGGACTGAACCCGGAACCATGTGGTTGGTTAGCAAGCTACTTACCACAAAGGCGCCGTTTTTCGAGCCTAGCTAGGCTCATGGGCCTGGTTTCCATGGCGTATGTGTTCCCCAGCTGCACGGGATGCCAGTCCCTTGCAGCGTTACTCATTTTTGCCAGCTGAGTGGACTGGAGCAACATGAAATGAAGTGTTTTGCTCAAGAACACAATGTGTCGCCCGGTCCAGGAATCGAAACTACAATCTTACGATCATGATGCTGACACCCTAACCACTAAGCCACGTGTCTCCACATATATTATTATATATATATATATATAGTAATCCTACATATATATATACACACCTATATATATACACCTATATATATAATACACACACATATATATATATACCTATATATATACATATACACACACATATATATATATACCTATATATATATACATATACACACACATATATATATATACCTATATATATACATATACACACACATATATATATATACCTATATAATATACATATCCACACACATATATATATATACCTATATATATATACATATACATACACACACATATACATATTACTGTTCATAATAGCTCTCTTAGACATGCCCATGGTCACTCAGACAGCCACTGTCACTAGCTATGCTGATGATACAAAATTATCACACGGTTATATATACATATATATATATATATATATATACAAAATATTAGAGTTATAAAGACTCAGAGAAATAAACCAATCTTGAAAAGAAGACTATGGAAGCTCAACCCCCCCCCCCCAGCAAACATGAAAATTTAGAGATTTACTAATGGAAGCTTCTGATGAAAGAGGGGAAGAGTTGGGGACATATAGCTTATAGGACAATTGGAAGTTCCTGTGGAACAATTTACTGAGGGCTACGGATGAAATCTGTGGTTGGTGCAGAGTCCCAGCTAGACCAAGGGTGACATGGTGGTAGAGCAAGAGGGTTGAGTGTTAAAAAAGCAAAAAAACGGTAGAAGCAGAGAATTATATCAGGAAGTCAAAATATGTGTGTGTGTGTGTATGTATATGTATATATATATATATATATACGATAGGCTTCTTTCAGTTTCCATCTGCCAAATCCACTCACAAGGCTTTGGTCGGCTTGAGGCTATAGTAGAAGACGCTTGCCCAAGGTGTCATGCTGTGGGACTGAACCTGGAACCATGTGGTTGGCAAGCAAGCTATTTACCACACAGCCATCCCTGAGTGGTAAGAATGAAAGAAAAAGAACTGAAGGCAAAAATACAGCAGTCTGTACTTACTGCGAGAACTAGGCATCAGGTATACATAGCAAATGTTCTACAGTGTGAGGATCAGAGGTGTGAGGTGTTCAGGATTGCAAAGCAGTGTATCAGAGAGAATAGAGATGTGGTGGGTGAGAAATGTGTATGAATGGATAATGGTATGCTTGCACTTAGTGACCCAGAGAAGAAAGATGCATGGAAGTGTCACCATGAAAGGTTACTACATGTGGAAAATGAATGGGAGAAGGAGAGTCTACCAAATATCGAACCAATTGAGGGATCAGCCATTAGAGTTGATAGCAGCATAATAGATAAGGCAACAATTATTTTGAAAATAAATGTATTTTTTCAGACATATTTTTTAATTGTTTTATTTTACTATGTTTTGAATGGTGATTTCGAGGTATATTTCAAACCTTATTTATTATGAATTTTAATTCAATAATCTTGATTTTAAATTACGGCATTGGGCAGAAACGAGTTAACCCGTTTTTAGACGAAGGAACTCGTTTGCTGTCGATTTTGGCGAGTCTATCTTTTGACGAGTTAACTCGCCAGCGATGGAAAAAAAACGATTTCGGTCAAAACACATATATTCGTTTCTGCCGGGTAAGGGGTTAAGGACGTGAAGACTGGGAAAGCCCCTGGGCCATCAGGAATCATTGCTGAGATGATTAAAATCTCTAGTGGTGAAGGATACAGCTTAGTCACCTGTAGAGTTAATCAGATTATTCAGGAAGGCACCATCCCCAAAGACTCGTGTAGTAGCATTATTGTTAGCTGCTATAAAGGGTAAAGGTGAGGCCTTAGATAGAAACGAACTACAGGGGCATTAAATTGCTAGGCCAAGCCATGAAAGTCACTGAGGTCATTGCTCAATTGATTAGGAATAGAATTAAACGAGGTGAGATGCAGTTTGGTTTTGTACCTGGGAAGAGTACCACTGATGCCATCTTCCTAGTCCACTTTCCATGCTAGCATGGGTTGGACAGTTCAACTGGGGTCTGTGAAGCCAGAAGGCTGCATCAGGCCCAGTCAGATCTGGCAGTGTTTCTACAGCTGGATGCCCTTCCTAACGCCAACCACTCCATGAGTGTAGTGGGTGCTTTTTACGTGCCACCCGCACAGGTGCCAGACGGAGCTGGCAAACGGCCACGAACGGATGGTGCTTTTACGTGCCACCAGCACGGGGGCCAGGCGAGGCTGGCAACGGACACGAACGGATGGTGCTTTTACGTGTCACGGCATGGGGGATATATATGTGTGTGTGTGTGTATATATATATATATATATATATATATATATATATATAGGTATATATATGTGTATATATAGGTATATATATGTGTGTATATAGGTATATATATGCTACAGGAAAAGTACTTGGCCAAAAGTAAGCCATTGTACTTAGCCTTTGTCAACCTGGAGAAAGCTTTCGACAGAGTTCCCCACTGTTATATGGTGGTCTCCAAGGAAGTTAGGAGTAGAGGAGTGGCTGGTTAGAACTGTACAAGCTATATACAGTGGTGCTGTCAGTAAGGTGAGAGTCGGCCTTGAGTACAGTGATGAATTTAGCATACAGGTAGGGGGTCAGCAGGGCTCAGTTCTCAGCCCACTCTTAGTCATTATAGTCCCTCAGGCCCTAAACAGAGGAATTCAAAACTGGGTGCCTATGGGAACTGTTATATGCTGATGACTTTGCTCTTAGTGCAGAATCTTTAGCAGAATTGGAGAAGAAATTCCAGGTATGGAAACAAAACCTGGAATCAAAGGGTCTTAAAGTTAACCTAGTTAAGACCGAAGTTGTTGTTAGCAAGAAAGAAGATAAAACTCTCTTTCCATCAGGTAAATGGTCCTGCTCAGTATGTAGGAAAGGTATTGGAAGAAATTCCATTCATTGCACCCAGTGTAAACTATAGACACATAAGAGGTACAGTAGAATCACAGATAGATTAACAGATAAAGTCATTTTTGTATGTGGCAGATGTGCTGGAATAATAAGCACTAAGGGCACAGGGGACTTAGATTCTCCCAAATGCCCAGGAGGCTCTCTTGAGGTTGTAGATAGTTTCTGTTAGTGAGACATGAGCTCTGAATGCAGAAGACATGTGTAGACTGGAGAAAAATGAAGGCTGTATGCTCCGTTGGATGTGCAACATCAGTGTGCATGTACAAAAAAGTGCAAATGTGTTGAGAGAAAAGTTGAGCATAAGAAGAGTTAATTGTAGCATGCAAGAGGAAAGACTACGTTGGTTTGGACATGTAATGCATATGAATGAAGACAGCTGCATAAAGAAGTGCCGATCACCGAAAGTGGATGGTACTTGCGGAAGAGGGAGACCCAGGAAGACATGGAATTAAGTGATAAGGACCATGTATTTCCTATGCAGCAGTGCACCTGTTTCTGTTGTCATTTCTTATCTCTCTCTCTCTTCAGCCGGGTAATCTTTACCTCCTCTACAACAAGACACCTGTTTCTGTCTCTCTGTCTCACTATAACCTTTAATCATCCGACACAAGATCAACTCCTCCAATGCCCCGTCCCCTTCCAAAAGAGGTTTTTTTTTTGTCTTGCAAGTACTTGGTGACCCTGTCAGTGCAGGTGCCACTTAAAAGCACCCAGTTCACACTGTAAAGTGGTTGGCATTTGGAAGGGCATCCAGCTGTAAAAAACCCTTGCCAGAACTGACCTTGCCTGTATTTGTGCCACGTAAAAAGCACTAAGTCCACTCTGGTGAGTGGCTGGTGTTAGGAAGGGCATCCAGCTTCAAAAATCCTGTCAAAACAGTTACAGAAAAGCACCATCCGGTTGTGGTCGATGCCAGCCCAATCTGGCCCCTATGCCCATGACACATAAAAAAAAAAAAACACCCACTACACTCTCAGAGTGGTTGGCGCCACAAAGGACATCCAGCTGTAGAAACACTGCCAGATCAGATTGGAGCCTGGTGCAGCCTGCTGGCTTCCGAGACCCCAGTCGAACTGTCCAACCCATGCCAGCATGGAAAACGGACGTTAAACGATGATGATATAAACATCATATATATATATATATATATACCTGCATATATATACACATATATAGATACATATATATACATACATGAATATATGTGTATATATATGAATATGTGTGTGAGTGTGTGTGTGTATATATATATATATATATATATATATATATATATATATATGAATATATATGTGCATGACTCATCATAAGGTCAGAGATTTAGGGACATCTTGATTGAGAAATTCGATGAAATGGTGGAGGAGCCACAGACTTGTGACATAGAGGGCAACTTGGAATTCCTGAGGGACGGCTTGCTGAGTTCCACAGGGTCATTAGAGCTAAGAAACAGGCCTGGAAGAAAGGGTGTAACAGGGAACTGTATCAGATTGCCAAAAGGGATGCAAGGAGACATATATATCTAGCCAAGGGAGAAGCAGAAAAGAATAAGTGTGCCTATGTTCAGCAATGTGAGGACCAAAAAATTGGAGTGCAAGACAGTATGTGAGAGAAAATCGTGATGTCATAGGAGAGAAAAGTGTCTGCATGGATGATGATGTGATGATGCACTTGCATTTAATGATTCTGCTAAGAAACAGACTTGGAAATACCATTACGAAAGACTGCTGAACATGGAGAATGAGTGGGAAGAGGAGAGTCTGCTAGAAGTTGACCAGCTACCCAAATTGACAGTTCCATGGTAGATAAAGCAATTAAGGATATGAAGACAGGAAAAGCCCCTAAAGATGCTTAAGATATCTGGTGATGTGGGTTATGGACTCCTGTCACCCGTATTGTAAATCAGGTGGTTCATGAAGGAGTCATACCCAATGACTTGTGTAGCAGCATCATAGCCAACTGCTACAAAGGTAAAGGTGATGCTGTAGATAAAAATAATTACGGAGGTATCAAATTGTTGGATCAGGTGACGAAAGTTATGGAGACAGCCATAGCCCAACTAATTAGAAAGCGAGTTAGCCTAGATTAGATGCAGTTTGGTTTTGTGCTAGGGTGAAGCATCACTGATGCTATATTTCTGGTGAGGCAGCAGCAGGAGAAATACATAGCCTGGACTCAGTCAGTGTTGACTTGGAAAAGGCCTTTGACAGGGTCTCCTGATCCCTTATCTGGTGGTCAATGCAGAAACTAGGGACAGGTGAGTGGTTGATGAGAGCTGTACAAGCTATGTACAGGGATGCTACCAGTAAGGTGAGGGTTGGCAACGAGTACAGCAAAGAATTTAGAATACAAGTAGGGGTTCACCAATGATCGATGCTCAGCCCCCTCTTGTTCATCATATAAGCTTTAATCATCTGACAAAAGATCAACTCCTCCAATGCCCCGTCCACTCTCAAAAGAGGGTTTTTTTTTTGGTCTTGCAAGTACTTGGTGACCCTGTCAGTGCAGGTGCCACTTAAAAGCACCCAATCCATACTATAAAGTGGTTGGCATTTGGAAGGGCATCCAGCTGTAAAAAACCTTGCCTGTATTTGTGCCACGTAAAAAGCACTAAGTCCACTCTGGTGAGTGGCTGGAAGCTCCTTTATGCTGATGACCTTGCTCTTATAGCTGCATCACTATCTGAACTAGAGAATAAATTCCATATATGCAAGCAAGGTCTAGAATGAAAGGGCCTTAGAGGTAACCTAGCAAATACCAAAGTCTTTAGTAAGTAGGAAGGAAGACAAATCACAATCCCTTCAGGTAGATGGCCATGCTCAATCTGTAGAAAAGGAGTAGATAGAAACTCCATAAGATGCACCCAGTGTATGCTTTGGACACAACAGATGCAGCAATATTAAGGGAAGGTTAACAGGGAAAATAGCTTTTGTGTGTGGAAGATGTACAGGTATAATAAATGCTAAAAATGGGCAGAAAATAGACTCCATCAACTGCCAAGGGAGCAAGCTAGAGGTAGTAGATAGCTTCCATTATCTAGGTGACCAAGTTAGTAGTGGAGATGGATGCTCTGAGAACATAGTTGTAAGAATAAGATTAGGATGGGCAAAGTTCAGGGAATTCCTACCCTTGCTTTGACAACAAAGGGCCTCTTTCTCAGAGTGAAAGGCAAATTGTTTGATGTCTGTGTGCAAACAGCTACGCTGCATGGCAGTGAAACATGGGCTGTGACAGCCGAGGAAATGTGTAGGCTTGAAATAAATGAAGCCAGTATGCTTTGCTGGGTGTGCAGTGTTAGTGTGCATGTTCAACAGAGTGTAAGCATCTTGAGAGAAAAATTAGGCATAAGATGCATCAGATGTGGTGCGCAAGAGAGAGAACTGCACTAGTATGGTCATGTGATGCGTTTGGATGAAGACAGCTGCGTAAAGAAGTGCCAATTTCTGTGTAGGGAACCTGTGGTAAAGGTGGACCTAGGCAGCATGATCTTCAAACTTTGAGTCTCAGAGTCAATGACTAGTGACCGAGAGATATTTGGCAATGTGCTGTGCTTGACAGAACCCGTCAAGCCAAGTGCACCTGTGCTTGTAGCATGTAAAGAACACCTTCTGAGTGTTGGGCCTCATGGAGGCTGAGTTCCTTTCTAGCGTTGGGCCTCACAAAGGCAAAATGGTTGAAGTCATTCCAAGTGTCGGGTCCCATGGTGGCAATAACCGAGACCTTTGGCATTATGTTGTGCTTGAGAAGAAGACCAAACCAAGCTGAGCAAAATCGCAGTTGTGGTAGATACCGATGTCACACAAATTGGCACCTGAGTTGGTGGGATGTAAAGGCACCCCAGTGTCACACAAATGGCACCCATGCTGGTGGCACTCATTACACTCTTAGAATGATTAATAAATTAAATTAGTGATTCGAAAACTGATGAGAGTTAGTCTAAGTACGTTGGTTCAATTGTAATCGGAATCATGAAAGTGTGAAAATGTTGAATAATACCTAATATATATTTGAAAAAAAAAAATATATATATATATACATCAGTATATCTGTGTGTATATATATATAAAGTTAATCCAAACATGAAAACACAAAGAGAAAAGACACAACAACGCGAAAACATGGAACAAGTCTAGTGTTATTGGACGCTTAGGAAAGGAAAGAAAGAAGTAGGATTTAACGTTTTGAGTGGAGCTCTTCGTCAGAAACATAAGAAAAGGAAAGATCCAAGGAAGGGAAGACGGAGGAAAAATAATCGCCAACGATACAAATGCGGTCACATTTTGGAATATATATATAAATATATATACATGTGCACATATATTCATATATATATATCTTCACACGTGTGTGTGTGTATATATATATATATATATATATATATATACACACATGTATATATAGATAGATAGACAGACAGGTAGATAGATAGACATATATAACATAGATAGATAGATAGATAGATATAACATTCATATGTGTGTGTATATATATATTCACACACATACTTATATATATATATACATTTAAGAACATTAACATTTATAAAAATTATTACCCATAAAAATAATGATATTAGTATGTGTGTGAATATATATATGTATATATGTGTGTAAGTATATATATATATATATATACACACACACATATGAATATGTTATATATTTACATGTGTGTGTGTATATATATATATACATGTGTGTGAAGATATATATATTATGTGTATATATATATATGATATATGTGTATATATATATATATATATGAATATATGTATATATATATATGAATATATGTATATATTATATATATATATATATATTATGAATATATGTGTATATATATGAATATATGTGTATATATGAATATATGTATATATTATATATATATATATATATATATATATGATATATGTGTATATATATGAATATATGTGTATTCTGTAATATATATATATATATATATATATAATGCATATATATATATATGTACATATATATGTATATATATATGTACATATATATGTATATATATAATGCATATATATATATGTACATATGTATATATATATATAATGCATATATATATATATGTACATATGTATATATATATATAATGCATATATATGTACATATATATGTATTTATATATATAATGCATATATATATGTACATATATATGTATTTATATATATATGCATATATATATGTACATATATATGTATATATATATTATATAATGCACATATATATGAATCTCTCTCTCTATATATATATACATATATACACACATTTGTATATGAATATATATTTTTTGTGTATATGCTTTTGTGTGTGTGTATATATAAATATATATATGCACACAAGTTTGTTTCATATACATTACACGTTTGTATATACATATATATATATATATATATTTACACACACAGAAATAGGCATATTTATAAATGTGCATTCACAAATGTTTCATATATACGTATGCATTACATATCTAGGTACACACTTACACACACCATCCCACATATATATATATATATATACATAAATATATATATATATATACATACATACACATATAGATTTGTTTTAAATACAACATGTATAGGTCTATCATCAGACACCGATTTGTCAACACACACACACAGAGTCATAGTCATACACACATAAGATAACCAAGTGTTGTTTTTGTACTCACCGGATACTGTCGTCTCTTTAGATAATTGCTCATCGACATTTGAATTTGTTCATTTTTAATCCTTTTCATCTTCAAATACTGAAGAAAGTCGAAACTGTTCCACTCAACAGACATTATTGAGCGTCAAGGAAGAAGCAGCCTCCAAGTAGACATGGCACGGTGCACTCGAGAGTTCTACACCAGGGGCAGGTAATAACAAAACATAAACACGCTCTCCTGTACTCTCTTCACCAATAAAAGCATGCTTCTCTCTCTCTCTCTCTGTGTGAGCGAACATAAACACCACACGACGCCTTGGGGTAGATTCCCATTTTACGGTCCTAAATTTAATTCTGGTGGAAAAGTGATGTGATGCTTCTCTAAGTTATTTTTACAGACAATAAAATTTGTTTTTCTGTCTGTCTGTCTACGTACCTACCTATCTATCTATCTACCTACCTACCTATGTCTATCTATCTACCCACCTACCTACCTATCTATCTATCTGTCTGTCCGTCTTTATAGCTATTTGTTTTCTGTCTACCTATCTATGTCTATCTATCTAAATATCTGTCTATTTATCTGTCTGTCTATCTATCTGTCTATCTACCTGTCTGTCTATCTACATGTCTGTCTATCTACCTGTCTGTCTGTCTATCTACCTGTCTGTCTATCTATCTATCTACCTGTCTGTCTGTCTATCTACCTGTCTGTCTATCTATCTATCTATCTACCTGTCTGCCTATCTATCTACCTGCCTGTCTATCTATCTACCTGTCTGTCTGTCTGTCTACTTATCTATCTACCTGTCTGTCTGTCTATCTATCTATCTACCTGTCTGTCTGTCTATCTATCTATCTACCTGTCTGTCTGTCTATCTATATATCTACCTGTCTGTCTGTCTATCTATCTATTTACCTGTCTGTCTGTCTATCTATCTATTTACCTGTCTGTCTATCAGTGTGTGTTTGTGTTGAGTGACAAACAAAAGGAAGTGGCCATCGATACATTATTTAATAACAGTTTGCCTCGGCTCCATGCAACTTAAAAGCTTCGTAGGCTCGTAGAACGAAGCCAACTCGCTAGTCATAGATCCATGCTCCAGGCAGACCAAAAACCTTGTGAGTGAATTTTGTAGACTAAAACTTTGTATTCGTCCTCCCACTGCTTGACAACCGGTGTTGGTTTATTTACGTCCCCGTAACCTAACGGTTAGGGAAAAAACGACGGACATAAAAGTATCAGGCCAAAAAAAAATATGTACTGGTGTCGGTTAGTTCTAAAACCCTTCAAGGCGGTGCCCCAGCATAGCCGCAGTCTAATGAATGAAACAAGAAAACGATAAAATATATATATATGAACCAAATAGGGGCGGGAGTGGCTGTGTGGTAAGCAGCTTGCTAACCAACCACATGGTTCCGGGTTCAGTCCCACTGCGTGGCATCTTGGGCAAGTGTCTTCTGCTATAGATTTGATAGACGGAAACTGAAAGAAGCCTATCGTATATATGTATATATATGTGTGTTTGTGTGTCTGTGTTTGTCCCCCTAGCATTGTTTGACAACCGATGCTGGTGTGTTTATGTCACCGTCACTTAGCGGTTCGGCAAAAAGTGACCGATAGAATAAGTACTGGGCTTACAAAGAATAAATCCCGGGGTCGAGTTGCTCGACTAAAGGCGGTGCTCCAGCATGGCCGCAGTCAAATGACTGAAACAAGTAAAAGAGTAATTAAACGAGTTTTGCCAAATAGATTGGCAGCTGTTGAATATTGGCGTTCCCAAAACTCGGATAGGAATATTTCAAACAAAGTCTATGATGTGCCCCCATTGCACTTATCAGCTTCTTTTTGGTCCCTTTTCCTATCTGGATCCCATTGATTGCGCGTGAACTTCAAGACCATCAGGTTGTACAAAGTTTTCGGAATGGATTTTGTTAGAACTGCGCGAGTTATTTAACTCCATGTTAAATATGTTGGACGTTATCATAGACATGTCAGCCACCGGGGGAAAAATCAAAGTTCCAGGTGTAACAAACCTTTTCAATCAATGGTGGTAATACTTTGCAAGTTTTAGGCCATTTTCATTCTGCGTTCAATACTTCTCAACACCCAGTAATGTGGGCCTGGAGCTATGACATGGTCGAGAACATCAACTAAATTGAAAACTGTTCAATTGTCTCGGTGTATAGTAGCAATGCCTAGTATCTTGTCCTCTCAGCAATAGTAATTTTCGCGCATTGACCTCCATCTTTGGAATATATTTAAGTTTTGGGCCGTAAAAGCGCGGTCAAAAGACCAATTTCAATTTAGGACCATAAAAGCAAAGATTTTCCAATTCATAATCACCGGAATTACAATTATACACTAATAAATATTTTAACTGAGATAACGATTTTCAGCGTATATTAACTTTCGTTATTGCATGTCAAACGGATATCTATGTCTTAACTACCCACAAGGGGCTAAACACAGAGCGGATAAACAAGGACAGACAAACGGATTAAGTCGATTATATCGACCCCCAGTGCGTAATTGGTACTTATTTAATCGACCCCGAAAGGATGAAAGGCAAAGTCGACCTCGGCGGAATTTGAACTCAGAACGTAACGGTAGACGAAATACGGTTACGCATTTCGCCCGGTGCGCTAACGCTTCTGCCAGCTCGCCGCCTTTGTCAAACGGATATCACCAAAACGTTAGCACGCCGGGCGAAATGCGTAGCCGCATTTCGTCTGCCGTTACGTTTTGAGTTCAAATTCCACCGAGGTTGACTTTGCCTTTCATCCTTTCGGGATCGATAAATTAAGTACCAGTTACGCACTGGAGTCTATGTAATTGACTTAATCCCTTTGTCTGTCCCGTCTATGTTTAGCCCCTTGTGGGCAATAAAGAAATATAACTGTTGTATTTTTTATTATTAAAAAAACCCCACAAAAACATCAATTACATTGTTACTCAAATAACATTACATTCCAAGTTCAAATCCCGCGTAGATCAACTTATCATTTCTTACTCCCAGGGTTGATTAAATAAAGTACCAATTAAATATTGGAAGTCCATACTCTCAACTAACCGAATCCAGGTAAAAAAATAATATCACGGGGAATAAAATCACAGGAGTTTTGTCCTGGGGTGGGGGGTTAATCCAAGGGTGTTTTGTCCGGACCCCATAAATTGTGTTTTTTTTTTCCTAGCCAAAATTGCGACTTTATTACCAGTCACCGACTAACCATCTTCACTCAAAATTACTGGCCTTGTACTCAAGTTAGAAACAATTATTACAGAAACGACATTACATTGTGAGTTCAAATTCCGCGCGGATCCACGCCAGTGTTTCGTCCCTTTGCGGGGACGGACGACAACCACAACAATAATAATAAAAGTACCAGACAAGTACTGGAATTCATTGTATCGGCTAATTCCTGCCTTCAAAACTACAGGACTTGCGCCTAAATCAGAAATGACATTACATTATTACTGTTTTCCGGAAAATAAACTCCCCAATCTTTTATAATATCCATCCAGCCACCCATATTCGCCGCCCTCTTTTCACGGAAGGGTCGTGGCGATTGAGTCTTCAGGTACTTCCTTCATGAAATCCTACGGAGAAAAGAGATCTTTTATAATATCAAGAATATATGGGATGGAAGCACTCCGTCGGTTACGACGATGAGGGTTCCGGTTGATCCGAATCAACGGAACAGCCTGCTCGTGAAATTAACGTGTAAGTGGCTGAGCACTCCACAGACACGTGTACCCTTAACGTAGTTCTCGGGGATATTCAGCGTGACACAGAGAGTGACAAGGCCGGCCCTTTGAAATACAGGTACAACAGAAACAGGAAGTAAGAGTGAGAGAAAGTTGTGGTGAAAGAGTACAGCAGGGATCACCACCATCCCCTGCCGGAGCCTCGTGGAACTTTAGGTGTTTTCGCTCGGTCTGGGAATCGAAACCGCGATCCTACGACCGCGAGTCCGCTGCCCTAACCACTGGGCCATTGCGCCTCCTATCAAGAATATAATTATGGTAATAAATCGACGAATACTTGGTTGCTACTTTAATCTATCAACCTTGAAAGGATGAAAGGCAAAGTTCGTGCCAACGCGATTTGAATTTTTAAAGTAAAGGGCAGTAATTACTGCATAATTTTTTCACTGATTCCGTGCTGATTCTGTTAATTTACCGTATTGCTTGATGCTTTTTGTCTCCTTATTGGGGAACCTCGAAATATATCATCCTTTTTTCCTAGTGAATTCCTGGAGTACCATAACCTGACTCCCCATAGACAATAAGTCATAGCTACAGAGTGATGCCCCACTAACATCGTTTCCTTATAACTTTCTAAATAAAAATTTACTTTGGAATGAAAATTTGCAGAGCTATGTTTTCAAGGGTGTAGATTAGACTTATGTTGATATCATCAGAAATTCTTTCTTTTAAAAGAATTTCAGATCATTTTTCCTACTCACGAATTTTTTTTTTCGTCATAACTCTCTTGAAAACGCATATCTTTAAATGACATTTTGCAGAAATATATTTTCCCGAGTATGGATTACGCAATGTTATTGTTCGAACGTAGAAATCGGGGAAAATGTAAAAAAGCTAAATAGAATTTGGTAACAAGGCAAGTACACAGGATGAAAGAAAACGATAAGAAATTCCTCACCTCGAAAACATAAAAAAAAAATTTCTAAATATTTTTAATCACTATAATTGTAATCTAGACACTAAAAAACTATACGGAAACCAAACCTGAGGCTGGAGCACTTATCTGTAGTTATACTCTCAATATATGGGTTGAGAAATTAGATGTTGCCGTCAAAATTAAACATTTCGTAATTGATCTTATCCATTCGTTTTTGTTTAGATGATGTAAATTACCTAGACCACAATATGCTCTACTCTTTGTATAACTTTAAGTCCCTTGGCTCAGCTGGCTACGGCTGACAGAACCTGGTATGGGCCCCTATCCAGGGTTATGGAACGGAGACAACCTTTAAAGAAATCCGGAGTGGAGCCTCGCAGGCAGTTTAGTGTTCGACTCGACACTCTTCTGGCAGCCCTTGCAACCAAGCTGGTGCCAAACATAATGCTCTGCACTCCTTTGGACTACGTCAGCAAGGTTGAGAGAGGAATCCTGACGATTGGGCTACCCAGGATTTTCTTACATTTAGCCCAGGCCTGCGCAAAACTGATTTTATGCACAACTCCATTGTCTCCCGAGACGAAAGGATGCCAACAACTTTTGTTTTTGGATGGGATATTCTGTTTCCTTTTCCTTCTATGTAAAGTGTCAAATTTAGTCTGAACACCCAGTAATTCGCCTCCATATTGAGGATGCTGCTAACAGAAATCCCCAAACTGTTATATCCTGGCGTTGGATAAATAATTTGATAAAGCATGGGGTAAGAAAATACTCACATGACACAATGGCATTACTGTTACACAAGGTTAAACACTCTCTACTAACGGCTCATAGTGAACTGCTTCCCAAACTGCCCGCAGTTCTTTATTTTATAGCAATGTGCCAGTCCACTTTTAGTCACTTGGTGGGTGGTCAGAATTCTTCTACAACACAAACTATCTGTTATTTATCTCCTTAACTTGGTATACTCTGTCATTTACCCTTTTGCAAAAATATCAGTGCTATAATAGTATTTATGTATGTATGTGTAACGATATGTATTCGTAACGAAAAAGTTTTTGGTTGAAGTCGAGGGTTACCAACTGTAACGGTTGAGATTGATTAATGTAATTACCAATTGTAACGGGTAAGATTGATTAGTAAACACTATTATGAAATGTCGGAGTCAGCAGATGTGACTATATAAATTTGTTGTTATAATTGTATACTGTAGGATGTGAAAGATGAACAATGCATGAAGTTTTAAGAAAGTATTTATTTACCGTTACGTTACAATACCTTGCCTCGATGGGCAGCTTATAATAAATCCAAAAGCATGTGAAGTAAAGTTTGTGTTTGTGTTCTCTTCACTGTTTAGTAGTAATTACAGAGAGAGATAGAAAGATGTAAGAGAACAGAATTAGAGCTAGTGAAAGTTGTAGGGTTGTGAGACGTTGTCTCACAGTTGTTGCTGACAGTTATTTCATTTCTCTCACTGACCATTGTCTTTAGCAGCTGCATTCCTTGTGATCATGATTCTAGCAGTCCATTCCCTAATTAATTGAGTCATCACGAGCCACCTCGCTTGGTTGTCGCCTAGTGACTACTTGATTTTTGATTGGGGTGTTCTTGCTTTTATAACTATCCAGAAGGATAGACATATCATTGAGAACAATAGATTTAGTTGGCGGACTTGTTAACTCTATTCTAGCTTTTGGTGAAGTAGAAGGGGTTAGAAAGAGTCAAGTGGTGAAGACATTATTTCGGTCTAGCTAAAGGCATCTGGAAAATGTAAAACTGCTGTCAGAGAAAAACCATTGTTCTACCATGGGAAAAGTTCTGTTGCAGTGTTAATTTGTATGTTCTCTTCTGCTTTTAATTAGTTGAAGTTTCCCTGTAAAGCTGCTGGTTTCTCACAAATATACAAAGCTCCATTACTGGAATTTAGAAAACAAAAATAAATTCACATTTTAAACTTGTGCAAATTTTGCAGATTTTTACTGTTCCACTTACAGAATGTATTTGTAATGGGCAAATTAGATAGTTGAATTCTTTTTCCGAAAACCCTAGATCCTGCAGATACTCATGTAGTGACACCAGGTTTTAGATGCCATTTTGGGACGTCCATCTGCGCATGTGTGCAATGTTTGGTGTCTTCCGGTAGGCTTGCCGGAAGTCCCCTGATGTGCATGCGCAGAAATCAGGAGCAGTTAGCTTTTCCCGCCTTTCCAAGCCGCTTGGCGGTCAATGAATTAAGACTTATCCCGACAAGGCTCCGAGCGAAGGGAATAGAGAAAAGGTGTCTGTCTGTCTGTGTGTGAGTTTGAGAAAAGATGGAAACGTGCGGCACGATTGCTGCGAGTGAAAGTGGCCACATGAACACGCTATGAGTTCGCTGCCGAGTTTCAGTGGGAAAAAAAGGGCTCATGGGGTCGGCAATCCTGGTGTTCCCACTTCATGTGTCGTTTTTATGTTGTGCTGTAAAAAAATTTTGTGTATCATTCGATTTCCTCGACTTTTCTTTCGATTTTATGTAAAACTAGCAGTATCGCCCGGCGTTGCTCGGGTTTGTAAGGGAAATAACTATAAAGCATTTTTAGAGAGTTATAGCCAAAAAAATGGAAAAAAAATTATGGTAAATTTTTTTTTGAGAGTTAAAACGGTCGAGTTGCGTCCCCTAGACAGTCTGTGGTTTGTGTTTCTGATTCTCGACCCCATGTCGAATTTATCGATTTTTTTCAGAACTGGGGGAACTTTTCAAAATTTTCTCTGCGTTAGTTTTGAATTATGACATTGGGCTATGAGTGTGTCAAGTTTCATCATAATCGGTTGAAAGCCGTGGTCAGGATGAGGGTACAACCTGACAGACACACACACAGACAAACTGCCGTTTATATATAGAGAGATTCTTAAAGATCATTTTTATGTAAATTTCATCCGTTTCTCATGACCCCCCCCCCTATACGTTGGCCCCTTGTGGGTAATAAAGAAATTGAGCGAAGGGGTGAACCAGACTCTGCAGGCGGTGAACCAGACTCCGCGGGCGGTGAACCAGACTCTGCAGGCGGTGAAGACTGTTTTAACCATGGGGATTTAATTCGACTCTGTTGTTTACCTAACCCTGGCGTTCACGCTCCCGATAACCAGCGATGAAGTATCTCCTTCGGTGATAATAATAAACTATTATTGTTATTTGTTCAGCTATTCGTGTTCCTACCGTTTTATTCCTTTTTTTAATCTTTTACTTTTACTTGTTTCAGTCATTTGACTGTGGCCATGCTGGAGCACCGCCTTTAGTCGAGCAAATCGACCCCGGGACTTATTCTTTTGTAAGCCCAGTACTTATTCTATTGGTCTCTTTTGCCGAACCGCTAAGTGACGGGGACGTAAACACACCAGCATCGGTTGTCAAGCAATGCTAGGGGGACAAACACACACATACATACATATATATATACATATATACGACAGGCTTCTTTTCAGTTTCCGTCTACCAAATCCACTCACAAGGCATTGGTCGGCCCGGGGCTATAGCAGAAGACACTTGCCCAAGATGCCACGCAGTGGGACTGAACCCGGAACCATGTGGTTGGTTAGCAAGCTACTTACCACACAGCCACTCCTGCGCCTTTCTACAACATTGTAGGGAAAATGTGTGAAGCCCCCTACAAGTGCAGATATCGCACATAGATAGATAACAAAAATCCAACACTCATAATCACTATCGGTATAAATGTGAATTTATTATTTAGACATGGAAGCTGGAGGTTCAAAGAAGCTGTTTGTAGTTATCCACTTTCTCAATGATTTTCAAAGAGATACTCACTACACTCTCGGAGTGGTTGGCATTAGGAAGGGCATCCAGCTGTAGAAATTCTGCCAGATCAGACTGGAGCCTGGTGCAGCCATCTGGTTCGCCAGTCCTCCTGTCAAATCGTCCAACCCATGCTAGCATGGAAAGCGGACGCTAAATGACGATGACGATGATGATGACTCACCTCAGCAGGGTAGCTAACCTCTGTGACCAAATTTCAGGCCTGGTCCCTATGGTAGAAAGAATTATTAATAGTCTGAAAGTAAACTAGCAGAACCATTAGCCTGTCTGACAAAATGCTTAGTAGTATTTCTTTTGGCCCTTCGCAGCCAGAGTTCAAATCTTGCTGAAGTCAACATTGTCTGTCGTTTATTTTAGGGCTGATCAGATAAGGTACCAGTCAAGCACAAGGGTCAATGTAATTAATATGATCCCTTCCTCCAAAATAACTCTTAATGATTTAAGTGTGCTGGCAGTGCTGTCTGTCTCACTGCGACCGATATTGGCAGATAAAATACAATCTTGCTAGTGCCAACATTGTCTGTCGTTTATTTTAGGGCTGATCAGATAGAGTACCAGTCAAGCACAAGGGTCAATGTAATTAATATGATCCCTTCCTCCAAAATAACTCTTAATAATTTAAGTGTGCTGGCAGTGCTGTCTGTCTCACTGCGACCGATATTGGCAGATAAAATACAATTATTGCTTAACTTTGGTAAACTAGACCGAGAAGATCTATGATCAAAGACATTCCAGCTGTGCCCTTCCAGTTTTCCAGCAAATTATTTTAGACTGTATAATCTACCATATCCTTCATACTTTTGTTAATTATTTAAGACGGTGGGTGTGATTTGAGTGGGGTTTAGCTGCTATTTTTAGAGGCTTGAATGACCGCCTGTACAAACCTGCCACCTGTGGAAAGTGGTGGTGGGAGAAAAGAGAAAGAAGCGTAAGCCACGTGACCAACTGACTTACCTGTCAATGGCGTCGCGAGTTCAGTTGAAGTGTTTCACCTGTAATTTGCCAACTTTTAAAACTAAACAAAACAACCGGAATAGGTCACCAGCTACACCAACAAGTTGTCTCCCGACCCCGTTCCCCCCATCATAATTATCGCCATTACCTTTAGTTTTTAATTAATTTCCGTCAACACCTTTGAAACTTTTAACCAGGAAAGAAAAGACACTCCCAAACTAAGCTGCGACCAGAGAACGAGGAAAAATGGGCCACAAAAGATGGCATATAATTCTTGACTGGATCCTCTTACATATTCTCGTCTTCTCTTGGTGTCCATCGACTTGTTGGGCTGAAATTGTGAAATGCAATGAACCATATGGCAGATATGAATTGGACAAGCGTCACGTCATGACCCACACCACCTACGGAACTGTTGAAGGTTTCTCTATACCTGTTCATAACACGCTTCTCAAAGACAGACGAGTGAACGTCTTTCTTGGCATTCCTTATGCCAGAAGACCCACCGACAAGGACCACAAAGAATATCGCTTCAGGGTAAAAGATTTAAGATTATAATATAATATTATATATATATATAGTACTATGGTGTATATATATATATATATAGAGAGAGAGAGATATATATAGTACTATGGTATATGTGTATATATATATATATATATAAGGTTGTCCCAAAAGTTCGTAGAAAGTCTTGGAAAATAATGGTCTTTATTTTGAAGAATAATTTTTGTTGTTTTTGTTAGTACTTGGCAAGTAAAAATTCAATTTTCGCAAGTGTTTACGAACTTTTGGGACAACCTAATATATATATATATATATATATGGTACTATGGTATATATATGGTAGATAATAGTTAAAATATATACTATATGGTACTATATATATATATAGTTGTGTGTGTATTAAAAAAATGTTTAAAGGGGATAAATATATCCTGGTGGATACTGATTTATCTCATAAAATAGTTTATATGCTGTAGTTTTGGATGTGTATAAATCTCCACTCACCTCTTGGTTTTCAATTATATACATAATACAAACATACATACATACACACCCATATATATATATACACACACACATATATATATATATATAAATATATATATAAGTTGAAAATGCACAGATAATAGTTAAAATATTTTTTATATTGTATTTTAAATGAATTTTATATATTTTTTTAAATATAAGTATTTTAATTATTCTCCATGCATTTTCAACTAAAATAACAAATAACATTGGAGGAGGGAGTTCCAGCCCGTTTCTATGGAGTCCTGTCTGTTTTGTAAAGATTATCATTTTGGGTATTTTCCCGGTTTATGACCAGGAAGTGGAAAAATATCCAAAGCAATCGGCATTGAAATTTCGAAACAAGCCTTTTCTGTTCCCAGAATTGTAATCTTCACATTTTAAAAACATGGGATCCTGAAATAATTTTTGAAAAAACAACAAAAAAAAAGTGTGAAAACCCACAAATATTGGGACGAATTTGAAAAGCTGTTTTTTTTTTTTTTTTCATTTTCTATATTTTACGTCTTTCAGTCATTGAACTGCGGCCTTGCTGGGGCACCTGCCTCGAAGGGTTTAGTCGAATTAATCGATCCCACTACTTTTTGTTAAAGCCTGGTATTTATTCTGTTGGTTCGTTTTGCCGAACCGCTAAGTTACGAAGACATAAACAAAACAACACAAGTTGTCTAGCTATTTTAAAAATAAGTTTGGTAATGTTATTTTGTTTGTTTTTAAAGCCATTTTAACGGTGCTGGTTGCACTGATGGATAACGCTGGTTTGAGTGAGGCTGCGTGGATAGATAAGGGAAGAACGAGGAAGCCGGGATTAAGTGCAATGATTTATTCAAACCGAAAGTGTTACAACGGCAAAGCTGTAAAGATACATCTTGAACGAACGGTCAGAATATATACACAATGGTTTAACAAGCACTTGGTACATATCTCTTTTACTCTTTTACTTGTTTCAGTCATTTGACTGCGGCCACGCTGGAGCACCGCCTTTAGTCGAGCAAATCGACCCCGGGACTTATTCTTTGTAAGCCCAGTACTTATTCTATCGGTCTCTTTTGCCGAACCGCTAAGTGACGGGGCCGTAAACACACCAGCATCGGTTGTCAAGCAATGCTAGGGGGACAAACACACACACATACATATATACGACAGGCTTCTTTCAGTTTCCGTCTACCAAATCCACTCACAAGGCATTGGCCGGCCCGGGGCTATAGCAGAAGACATTTGCCCAAGATGTCACGCAGTGGGACTGAACCCGGAACCATGTGGTTGGTTAGCAAGCTACTTACCACACAGCCACTCCTGCGCCTATATATATATATAATAATAATGAAATTATTGTATACAGTGCTCAGGTGCACCACAACTTGTCAAAAGTGCGTATAAAGTATATGCAGTAATGTACAAATGTCTGGAAAGCGAACAGTGTATGAGTCAGATACATGCTTGCGTGTGTATGGAGGGGAGAAAATCAGGTGTAGTGTTGGCGAATCTCAGGAAGCATGGAAGTTTTGAAGGATGCAGTGCTCCGAAAACTAGCAACTGATGGTGGCAGTTTGTTCCATGCTTCAGCAACTCTCAGCGTGAAAAAAAAATGTTTCCGAAAGTCATGGGAGTTGTGCTGTTTTCTGACTTTGTAAATTATGTCCACGGGTGTTCGACGGGTGGATTTTGAAAAGGTGCTCAGAGTTATTGTTTGTAAGATGATGGTGATGTTATGCTGGATAGAACAAGAAGAACAAATACGGGATATAACTTCTGCCGGAGGACAGGAACAAATGTACACGTCAAGGATAGCCGAGGCTGGCTGCGGAAATAAACTTGTTCTCGGTCGAAGATCCAAACTCGATCCTGCAGACCCACCTCACTGAAGAAATAGCAGGAAAGGTTTCCTTAAATAGCCTGATGCTAGGGCTAGTGGATAGACACAAAATTGGTACGCTTGGCTGGTCTCTCACATGATGGGGTAAACAGCTTGTTCTCTCTGATTCCTCCTTCAGTATAATAATAATAATAATAATAAAACATTGTGTACAGTGCTCAGGTGCACTACAACTCATCTAAAGTGTATGTATAATCAGGTGTAGTTTCGGCGGATTTCGGAAAGCATGAGGGCCTTAAAGGATGCAGTGTCATGGCAGTCAACAACTGACGCAGGCAGTTTGTTCCATGCTTCAGCAACTCTGAGTGTGAAAAAATGCTTCCGAAAGTCATGGGAGCTGTGTTGTTTTCTGACTTTGTAAATATGTCCACGTGTGTTAGACTCATGGAGATCAAAAAGGTGTTCAGTGTTGTTGTTGGTGAGGTGGTTGATAATTTTGTGGGTGTTTACCAAGTCCGTCGCCAGACGCCGGAACTTCAGTGAATCCATGCCCAGGGAAACAAGGCGCTCAGAATATGGTAGGTGTCTGATGGAGGGTATGCGTTTGGTTGCACGTCTCTGGACAGATTCCAGGAGGTCAATGTTCTGAGCAAGATAGGGATTCCAAACTGATGATGCGAATTCCAAGTGTGGTCGTACCATAGCTGTATACAGTTTTAAATAGATGGCTGGAGAGCGGCTAACAAAAGTCTTGCTGAGTGATGCCAAGACACCCTCGGCCTTCTTGACAATTTTAGAGATATGCTTTGTCCAACGCAATCTGCTCTAAGACCGTCTCTTTAATATTTAAACCAGTCATATCCGGTTCCAAACTTTCTACATGTTTCAGGTAAACATGGCCAGGTAAACAAGCATAACATTTGGCAGAGTAATCAGAAAACACTAAACAGCTATTGTTGCTTGTCTTTGACCCCGAATACTACTTCACTAAACCCCTACTTTACTCTGTTTGTCTTCTGACCCCTATCATATGTTTTTTTGTTAACTCCCTGTTTTTTTTACTATTTACCTCTTTCTTAGTTTTTGTTTTGACCTGACAAAGTGTGTTGTTAAATGTCCTCTTTTATATTCTCTCTCCGGAACAGATTCCCGACGAACCAGAATGGGATGGTTTGTGGAAGGCTACGAAATTCGGCCCTGCCTGTCCACAGGCTCCATGGTACGCCCGTGAAACTATCCCTGACTTTCATGAGATGGATGAAGACTGCCTTTACTTGAATATTTATGCTCCAAATGTAAGTTTGTCTTTACATTGAAATGTAGACGAGAGAGAGGTTAGCATGGCCCAGGCGAAAGGGCCTATAGATTGGAGAAGGACACCTTGACCACAAGGTGCTTGAGAGAGAGGTTAGCATGGCTCAGGTGAAAGGGCCTATAGATTGGAGAAGGACACCTTGACCACAAGGTGCTTGAGAGAGAGGTTAGCATGACCCAGGTGAATGGGCCTATAGATTGGAGAAGGACACCTTGACCACTAAGGTGCTTATCTCAGCTGTCAGATGACCATGGTTTTGTGGGGTTTCCACAAATAACGCTCAAAGGTTGCCCAATTTTAGGGGAAATTTTCATTATTGAAATTTGCTTTTGTTATTTCTCTTGTTTACATGTTTTTTTTTTATTTATGTAATCCTACAAGGTATCATCCTTTGCCATCCTCAATCGTTTTGTGAGCTTTTGAGGATAATAAAGAAAACATTATTATTATTATTATTATTAGTAGTAGTAGTAGTAGTTGGTGGTGGTGAGCTGGCAGAATTGTTAGCACACTGGGCAAACTGCTTAGCATTTCATCTGCCTTCACGTTCTGAGTTCAAATTCTGCTGCATCCTTCCAGGGTCGATAAATTAAATACCAGTGAAACACTGGGGGCAATGTAATTCACTAATCCCTTCCCACAAAATTTCAGGTTTTGTGTCTATAATAGAAAGGATTATTATTATCATTAAGATGGTGAGCTGACAGAATCGTTAGCACACTGGACGAAGTGCTTAGCGGTATTTCGTCTGCCCCTATGTTAGGAGTTCAAATTCTGCTGAAGTTGACTTTGCTTTTTATCCTTCCAGGGTTGATAAATTAAGTACCAGTAAAATACTGGGGGCAATGTAATTCACTAATCCCTTCCCGCAAAATTTCAGGTTTTGGGCCTTTAGTAGAAAAGATTACTATTAAGATGGTGAGCTGGCAGGATAGTTAGCACACTGGACGAAATGCTTAGCGGTATTTCGCCCATCGCTACATTCTGAGTTCAAATTCTGCTGAGAATGATTTTGCTTTTTATTCTTTCAGAGTCGATAAATTAAGTACCAGTGAAACACTGGGGTCTATTTAATCGACTTATCCCCTCCCCACAAATGACTGCCCTTGTGGCAAAATTTGAAGCCATTATTATTGCCTCTGCCTTAGGGAAAGTGGAAGGATTGTTTACAGTCGCATTTGTTTGTTTGTTTGTCCATGGACAAGATATCTCAAGAACCGCTGGATGGATTCAGATGAAACTTCCAGGAATGTTTGGCCTCGTGACCGCCACAAACTGATTAGATTTTGGGATCGATCCGGTACAATTTTTGAGAGAGTGGTTGGGTTCATTTTCAGTATTCTCATTGGTGAGAGCAGTCAAGTTTATTTCAGATATTCTCATTTTAAAAATCATCTCTGGTTAATCATTGAGAGGATGTTGGTATTGCCCTGGTGGAGGTTTGCGCTTTCTGAGTGCTCTTATTATTATTCAAATAAGAGGATGCACGACCCAGCGGTAAGGGCATTGTGCTTGCAATCATAAGGTTGTGGTTTCAATCCCTAGATCGGATGGTGTGTTGTGTTCTTGAGCAAAAAACACTTCATCTTGCGTTGCTTTGCTATCATGTGGACAGCTGATGTGTGGTGCACTGTGAACCTGTTCAAGCAACATTGGTTTGATGGACGGAATAAGCTAATGTTCGGCACATACATTTGATCTCTATGAAATAAGTCATTTGTGCAGGTCGTTCAGTAAAGAAGCTGAACACTCATCTGTCATCTTCAATAGGAGAGTCCGTCAGTATTATTATTATTAAGGCATCAAGCTGGCAAAATTGTTTGGCTGTCAAACAAAATTGGCCCCTTGAATTCTGAGTTCAAATGCTGCTGCAATCTGCTTTTCCTTTCATCCTTTTGAGGCTGGTAAGATAAAGTACGTAACAAATTGAGGGGTCAATAGTATTGACTAACTCCTTTTCCTCAAAACTTCTGGCCTTGTGTCAAAATTTATTGGGTTGGGACATAATTATTGCAGCTTTTTTTCAACAAATTTTATTCAACAAAAACATCTTTAAATGACGGTCTGACCGTCTGCCAAGCAAATGGGAAGCAGTAATTGAAGTAGATGGTGAATATGCTCCAGAATAATCATTTAAAGATGTTTTTGTTGAATAAGATTTGTTGAAAAAAAGTTGCAATAATTATGCACCAACCCATTACTACTGCTACTACTAAGGGTAAAGATGCACCTTCGGTCAAGAATGACCATGGCATTGCACCTAGAAAGATGCCCACTGAGGCACAAGTCCAGGCAAGGTTGTTTATAGAAGACCAGCAGTTGCCCATGCATACCAGCCCGTGGTCGCCCTGCTTCTGATATTGTCAAAGAGAAAGGCAAAGGCCAATCTAGCTTGGCACCAGTGACATTGTAACTTATTTCTACAGCTGAGTAAATTGGAGCAACGTGAAATGTCTTACTGAAGAATCCAACACAGCCCAGTCTGGGAATCGAGCTCGCTACCTCATGGTTGTGAGCCTGATACTCTAACCATTGAGCTATGTGCCTTCACTATACTGCTGCTACTACGACTACTATACTAAGCTGGCAGAATTGTTAACTCACCTGACAAAATGCTTGGCGGCAATTTATCCATCTTCACACTCAAATTCTGCTGAGGTCAATTGGTCTTCCGTCTTTTAGGGGGCGATACAATAGGTACCAATTGAGCACTGGGGTTGATGTAATTAACTGGTCCCTTCCTCCAAAATTTCAGGTCTTGTACTTATACAGTGATCCCTCGTTTATCGCAGTAGATTGGTTCCGAGACTGGCCGCGATAACTGAATTTCCGCAAAGTAGGGACACCATATTTACAGTATTTATTTAACGTGTATTTGGACTTTTAAAGCCCTCCCTGTACTGTTAACAACCCACCCATTACAGTAGTCTATTAATAACAAGGACAACTGTTAAGCAATAACACTTTAGATTTAAAAAGATAAAGATTGTTACTGTTACACAGGCCAGATTACAAAATAGAAAGCTGTGATTCATCGTCTCTCTCCATTGCACCAATCACAGCCCGCCTTAAGTTCAAATACCCCTATATATGCTTTTTTGCTATTTTATGCTTGTTTTGTTGTTCCTAGACTAGGAAATAACATTTATTATTAATATTTTAATGGATTTAATGAAAAATTTTAGGCGTTCATATATATATATATTTTAAAAATCAGCGAAGTTGTGAATCTGTGGTAGTTGGACCGCGAAGTAGCGAGGGATCACTATAGTAGAAAGATTATTATTATTATTGGTGAGCTGGTAGAATCCTGATTGTGCTGGGCAAAATGCTTGGCGGCATTTTGTCCCTCTTAAATTTCTAAGTTCAAATTCTGCCAAGGTTGACTTAGCCTTTTTATCTTTTTGGGGTTGATAATATAGGTACCAGTTGATTACTGGTGTCTGTTATCGACTCACCCTCTTCCCTAAACTTCAGGCCTTGTACCAAAATAAGAAAACAACGGCATTATTATTATTAAAGTGGTGAGCTGTTCTTGACTTACTACCCTCCCCCAAGATTTCAGTGTGGTACCTTTAGTAGAAAAGATCATCATCATTATTATTATTATTTTTCCCTTCTTTCTTCAAATTTTCTTCCGTTTCTCGCCGAGTGTTTTCCGTACACCTAGGGCAGAGAAGCTCATTGTATGCATTCGCAGATTACATATGCAAATTCACAGGTAAAATATGTATTTTTAAAAAAATTAATAAATAAATAAATTCATGAATGGATGTTGTTTTCACAGCGATAATGCTCTTCTCAGTACATGAGCCGTTCCAGTTAACACGTTTTTTGCATTTTCATCATTATCATCATCATCGTTTAACATCCGCTTTCCATGCTGGCATGGATTGGACGGTTCAATTGGGGTCTTGGAAGCCCGAAGGCTGCACCAGGCCAGTCAGATCTGGCAGTGTTTCTACAGCTGGATGCCCTTCCTAACGCCAACCACTCCGTGAGTGTAGTGGGTGCTTTTTACGTGCCACCCGCACAGGTGCCAGACGAGGCTGGCGAATGGCCACGCTCGGATGGTGCTTTTTACGTGCCACTGGCACGGAGGCCAGGCGAGGCTGGCAACGGCCACGGTCGGATGGTGTTTGTTACGTGCCACCGGCACGGAGGCCAGTCGATGTGGCGCTGGCTACGGCCATGTTTGGACGGTTTATTATTGAATCATTATCTCGCTGAGCGAAATGCTAAACATCATTTCATCTGTTTCTATGTTCTGAGTTCAAATTCTGTCAAGGTCAACCTTGCCTTTCATCTTTTTGGGGGTCGATAAACACTGGATTTGATGTAATCAACTAGTTCCCCCCTGCCCCAAATTTCAGGCTTGTGCCTTTATTATTATTATTATTATTATTATTATTATTATTATTTTTTCTTTTCTTTAGGCTTCATCACAACAAGGTACCACGCATCAAGATGGCTGGGGCCAAATCAACAGGCCACTTTACCCTGTCCTTGTGTTTATCCATGGTGGGGGATATGTCATGGGAACATCTCAGCAATTCCCTGGTTTGTTCTTGGCTGAACGCAATGTTGTTGTCGTCACAATGAACTATCGACTGAATGCCCTCGGTAAGTACTTCACAGGGGTCATATAATGGGGTGCAGTGTGGTTGGTGATGCGATTGTTGTTGTTTAACCCCAGGTTAAACTTTGAGTGGACTTATGGTCAAAGGTATTCCAGATGTGACAGTCCAGTTAATTATTTTTCTGTTTGGAGGGAACTCAAGACTGCACTGTTCAATGTGCATCCTTCAGTGTGTGGTTTGAGGGAGGTTTAGTTGCCATTTCTAGCAGGTTGACTGACCTCATAGAGGCCCTTTTGATGATTTAGTGGAGGAGTGATGTGGCATAATGGTGTAGGGCAGTGGTTCTCAACCGAATTCCATATGGCCCCTGAGGGTCTATATAAGAGTTTTGGGGATCCACATAACAATAGTAAACTGGGGTTCCACAATAGTATTCTAAGGGCTCCTGAAAAACTTTTGCTTTAGATATATGTATTGGTGTATGTTGCAAAGAAACAGCTGGGTTTCTTTCTCTAACATTTTACACAGTTCAACCTACACAAGGGAATGTGTGAAAAACAGAATAGGGATTTTGAAAGTGGTTTCTATAAAACTAGTTTTTAAACATCGAATGGCTATGGGGTCCACCAGAAAAAAATATCCAAAGGGGTCCATAGACATATAATAGTTGAGAATCCCTGCTTTAGATGTATGTAATGGTATGTATTGCAAAGAAGCAGCTGGGTTTCTTTCTCTAACATTTTACAGTTCAACCAACAGAAGTTAATGTGTGGAAAACAGAAGAGGAAATTTGAAAGAAGTTTGAATAAAACTAATTTTTAAATGGCTATGGGGTCCACCAGAATAAAATAATAATCAGAGGGGTTCTTAGGTAAAAAAAAAAAAAAAGTGGTTGAGATGCCTTGGTGTAGGGGTATCGAATGATATAGTAGAGTGTGAAACGAACTTCGTGAGTGTGAATATCTTCTCTGGACCTTTTGGGGGTGCGAGAGGCAATCACTAGCCGTTGCTTTAATAATCCAGAATTCTACCTGTCAGAAACAACAAGACGCAGACGTAAAATATATATAAACTACTTTATTCTCTAATGTGGTAACAGTAACAATAAGTGGTTATCTGGTATCCCTTTGGTATAAATGTGTCAGTGCTGAACCTTATCGCTGTAAAATAAGAAAGTGTTCAAATGCAAAACGACACTGGTCAAAGATGGCGTCCGGAACAGGGAGATGTGGTCTGCAACAATTTGGTTAAAGGCCTTTTGGTAAGGTGCTGCTAGAATCAAGTTCGGACGGAGAGAAAATATACGTGACCGTCGCCTTCAGTTGCTGCTGTCTCAAGTCGCTGCTTGCTGGACGCTGGTGGTCAACGTCTTACAATCCCCTTGCCTCGGCTAACTGCTACGTAGGCAAAAGGGTTCTTCTTCCGGTGGTGAAAGCACCAACCCCGCACGCGCGAAATACAAATGGACGGTGCGCGAGCGCGCGCCGTTGTATAGGATCACTACAAGTGTTTTGGTGTAGTCAGTGCATTGTATATGGCTTTGTACAGTGTAGTATGGTCTGGAGCCAGAGATTTTGTGGAGAAATATGTTTACGATCAAATGAAACAACTCCCAATCTCTGGGAAGAATAGGACCAAAGCCCTAAGGGCAATATCAGAGACAGAGAAGAGATGTTCCATCTGGATCTGGTCGAAGAGGAATAAAATCGACCACCATTACTGATTTTTGTATTTTAATGCTAAGGGAAGTAACTCTGAATGAATCGTCGTGATAGCGTTGACGTTGCACCGCTACCATGGCAACCAGTTTTATTTCTTAAAGTATAAGTTTGAATGCTGAGTCAACGGAGGGGAGTCCCAGCTTGATGAACTCTCCAAGCGGTTTGAATGCACGAGTCTCCGATATCCAAATGGCTAAAAGGTATCAGCAGAAGGGTACCCAGGAGTCATGACCTGGGTGTAGCCTGGACTGCCTGAGTGGGGTTTCTTCAGAAAACTTCTGCTGTTCTGCCCCCTCAAGAGATTCTTACCTCTATAAATATCTCTCCTATAAGTTCGTTGACGGGAAACCTTTTGAATATGCATATCAACGCTCCCATTTTATTAACCCATTAGCGCCCATGGTCCTTTTCTTCGGACCAGAAGGATGATCCATCATATTTCTGCAACACCTGTATTTTTCTGAGGTACCTGTTGTTAGTCATCAATTTTTTTTATATAGGCGCAGGAGTGGCTGTGTGGTAAGTAGCTTGCTTACCAACCACTTGGTTCCGGGTTCATTCCCACATATATATATATGACTGGCTTCTTTCAGTTTCTGTCAACCAAATTCACTCAAGGCTTTGGTCAGCCCGAGACAATAGTAGATGATACTCACCCAAGGTGCCACGCAGTGGGACTGAACCTGGAACCATGTGGCTGGGAAGCAAGCTTCTTACCACACAGCCATGCCTGCACCTTTATATGTATAATATATATATATATATATATATTTATTTATTTATTTATTTATTTTGTTAAGGGCCAATACACTGGCCTGAGTGGTATTTCTTCTCTGAAGACCTGCTGTTCAGCTCTCGAGAGTTTTTTTACCACCAGAGTGCTATGTGGCATAGTCTGCAATGACAAGAATTGTAAGCACCCTGGACAAAATGCTTAGCTCCATTTTGTATGTCTTTATGTCCTGAGGTCAAGTTCCACCGAGGTCAACCTTCCCTTTCATCCTTTTGGGGTCAATGTAATCAACAAGTTCCCTGCAAATTTCAGGCCTTGTGCCTTTCGTAGAACGAATTATTATTATACTGTTCTTCCCCACCCAATTTCTGCAGTTGTCACCTATTCTTCCTTACTCTCCCATACTGTTCATCTCCCAATATTATTCACCCTCTCAACCATTCCTTGTCTTTAACTATCTCTCATTCTCTCATACACCCTTGCAACCTATCTTCTCCCGCACTTCCTCTTCTTCTGTCTCCTCTAACTTCTACTCACCTTGTATCTTCAGGGTCTGCCCTGACCCCTCATTATCACTATTTTTATCCTGCCCATTCCCAACCTTTATTCCATAATGTGAAGTGACGTGTAGCCCCTCTACTGCAAGAAATCTTTTCTGGTTCCTTCTCTCACTGTAACCCTTCATCCCATAACAAAGCCGTCTCCCTCCCCACTGTACTCCCACTCAGTTTAAGAGGATCTTAGTCTTAGACGTTACCCAGTAACCTCACTAGTGCTGGTGCTGCAGGAAATGCACCCGCTGTAGAGTGATTGGGATTAGGAAGAATATCTAGCTGTAGAAACCATGCCAAAATAGGCATTGGAGTGTGATGCTGTACTCGGACCTGTTGGATTCTGTCAAACAATAACTCTGAGCACCTTTTCAAACTCCACCCATCTAACACCCGTGGACATATTTACAAAGTAAGAAAACAGCACAGCTCCCATGACTTCAGGAAACATTTTTTCACGCTGAGAGTTGCTGAAGCATGGAACAAACTGCCACCGTCAGTTGCTAGTTGTCGGAGCACTGCATCCTTCAAAACTTCCATGCTTTCTGAGATTCGCCAACACTACACCTGATTTTCTCCCCTCCATACACACGCTTAGGCATGGAACAAACTGCCACCATCAGTTGCTAGTTGTCGGAGCACTGCATCCTTCAAAACTTCCATGCTTCCTGAGATTCGCCAACACTACACCTGATCTTTCTCCCCTCCATACACACGCAAGCATGTATCTGACTCATACACTGTTCGCTTTCCAGACATTTGTACATTACTGCATATACTTTATATGCACTTTTGACAAGTTGTGGTGCACCTGAGCACTGTACAATAATTTCATTATATATTATATTATATTATATTATATCATCCGAGCCAAATTGAGGAGTAGGCTCAACAAACCAGTATGATCTTAGGCTCAAATGCATGGCCCCTACATCAGACTGTGATTAATGAAGAGAACATGCTGCGGTCTTCATCCTGCGGAGCACTGAGCATAGGCAATCCAATCGAGGGCTTTTTAATCCAGTTGTCACATGCAATTATTTATAGCTCTCTCTGCTGAGGAATTCACGTTTCCAAAGAAAGAATTATTTCACGTTCTTGAATTTGCCAAACTCTAACAATGTCAATAAGTCATGTTATTGTTTTTTTTTATATTGTTATTATTATTATTGTTATTTTTGTATTTCAGGTTTCTTGAGTACCGAAGACCAATTGGCAGCTGGGAACTATGGACTGTGGGACCAGGTGCGTGCACTGCTTTTCATCAAGAATAACATTAGGAACTTCCAAGGCGACTCGAACAAGATCACCATTGCTGGTCATGATGCAGGAGCAGCAAGTGTCGGAATACATTTGCTCTCACCTCAGTCACAAAGTAAAACATTATTATTATTATTATTATTATTATCATTATTATTATTATTATTGTTATTATTATTATTAAGGCGCAGGAGTAGCTGTGTGGTAAGTAGCTTGCTAACCAACCACATGGTTCTGGGTTCAGTTACACTGCGTGGCATCTTGGGCAAGTGCCTGTCGTATATATGTATATATCGACCCCGAAAAGATGAAAGGCAAAGTTGACCTCGGCGGAATTTGAACTCACAACGTAATGCAGACGCAATACCGCTGAGCATTTCGCCCGGCGTGCTAACGTTTCTGCCAGCTCACCGCCTTATCAGAAAATTAAATACCAGCAGAGTACTGGAGTCGAGTTGCTCGACTAAAGGCAGTGCTCCAGCATGGCCGCAGTCAACTGACTGAAACAAGTAAAAGAGTATAAGATTTGAGGAGAGCAAAGATCTTTATATTTTTCGATGTCTGTTAATTGTTCCGTTTTTCTATATTTACCATTCCAGAACTGTTTGATTATGCTATTATGATGAGTGGCTCTGATCGTAATGTGTGGGCCGTGAAGAGTGAAGGCAGCGCATCCCACTATGCCTACAACCTGGGATTGAACCTAGGATGCCCAACCAATGACAATTACCGTCTAATCAAGTGTCTCCGCCAGCGCTCAGCTATGGAAATCGTTAATGCTTCTTCCTGGATTCGTATGAAGGTAAGCTTTTCTTGGATGGGGTCATTTACTGGCTTTGAAACCATTTTTTTTTTTACTCCCTCACCCCTCATCATAAACGCTGACAGCATCCCTGTTGTTGATAATTATCTTCAAGGATTGCCATCTTCATTATCATACGATAACATTTATCCCCACTTAAAAGTGGGCATGGTGTTGGGTCACAGGATACTGTGTTATTTACAAAAGATCCTCTCATGTGGACTTGTGGTGCATATAAGCACACGTGTATATATCGCTAGCAGGAGATAATCGTCCACTATTGCCACTGGGACTGCCAGATCATTTGATTTCGGCCTTCCTAGGCCTTGTCAATGGCAGATACCCAAGGCTAGAGAAAGCAGTGATTCCTCTGTCAGCAATATACATAGAATCTCAATATCTCTGCAGGCAAATAGCCAGTGGGGGTTATTAAAAAACAATTGATCGCAACAGAAGCAGTGTTGATACCAGAAGATAATATTTATCCTCCACTTAAAAAAAGTTGTATGTAGTGTTGGAACACAGAAACCTGCATTACATGCCACGAGAAAACCTCTCATTTTGGACTTGTGGTGCATATAAGCACTTGTGTATATATCGGTGCTCCAGCATGGCCGCAGTCAAACGACTGAAACAAATAAAAGAATATCGCTTCATACACACACACACACACACACAAAGCCAGGTCAGTGTCGTCTCCCTTGCTGCCCATACCCCAAGCCCTTTTCTTCCGCTTCCTTTCACTTCTGCATGCACTGATTCAATGACTGTCTTATAGAGATATGATTACTCTTTTACTCTTTTACTTGTTTCAGTCATTTGACTGCGGCCATGCTGGAGCACCGCCTTTAGTCGAGCAAATCGACCCCGGGACTTATTCTTTTGTAAGTCCAGTACTTATTCTATCGGTCTTTTTTGCCGAACCGCTAAGTGATGGGGAAGTAAACACACCAGCATCGGTTGTCAAGCAATGTTGGGGGGGACAAACACAGACACACAAACACACACACACGCACTCACATACATATACATATATACGACAGGCTTCTGTCAGTTTCCGTCTACCAAATCCACTCACAAGGCTTTGGTCAGCCTGAGGCTATAGTAGAAGACACTTGCCCGAGGTGCCACGCAGTGGGACTGAACCCGGAACCATGTGGTTGGTAAACAAGCTACTTACCACACAGCCACTCCTGCGCCTGTTCATTTCCCCTTATTTTTCCTGTTTCTCCATTTATCCTTTCTGAAGGAGAGCGTTTGCTTGAAACGTTAAGTACTTCAGTTTTTCCTGAGCATCAACCTAATACCTTGTCTTCATTGTTTTTGTTTTTCTTGTCACCATCTTCTCCACCATCAGCATTGACATGTCTATTATGTAATTTCTCTTCAGCCCGGAGAAGTTGGCAATCCATGGGGTCCCGTGGTTGATGGTGCCCTGCAGGGCAACATCCGCTCAATCCTTCCCAGACCTCCCAAGGAAATGAGGGAACAGAGAAGGTTTCAAAGGATCAAAGTTTTGGCAGGAATCGTTGAAGACGAAGGAGCATATTTCATACGTAAGGAGATTCCTAGCTTTTCTTTGATTTTTGCTGCTCTCATTCACTTTCTCTCTCTCTCACCATTTCTTCTCCTTTATTTATTTCTCTCTCTCACTACAAAATAATCCTTTCTGCTATAGGCACAAGGCCTGGATTTTTTGTGGGGAAGGGGAAATTTATTACATTGACCACAGTACTTGCGAAAATTGAATTTTTACTCGCCAAATACTAACAAAAACAACAAAAATTATTCCTCAAAATAAAGACCATTATTTTCCAAGACTTTCTACGAACTTTTGGGACAACCTTATATTTTATCAACCCTGAAAGGATGAAAGGCAAAGTCGACCTTGGTGGAATTTGAACTCAAGACATAACAGTTGATAAAATACTGCTAAGCATTTTACCCAGCATGCTAATGATTCTGCCAGCTCACCACATTATTATTAATAATAATAATAATAATAATAATGGTTTCAAATTTTGCCACAAGGGCAACCATTTTGGAGGAGAGAATGAGTTGATTTCATCAACCCCAGTGTTTTTACTGGTACTTGATTTATCAACCCCGAAAGGATGAAAGGCAAAGTCGACATCTGCAGAATTTGAACTCAGAACGTAGTGTTGGGTGAAATACTGTCAAGCATTTCATAATGCACGCTAACGATTCTGCCAGCTTACCTCAATAAGTGTTTCATCCAACATTTTAACGATTCTGCTAGCTTGTCACCTTAATAATAATAATAATAATAATAATAATAGTCCTTTCTACTATAGGCACAAGGCCTGAAATTTGGAGGGAGGGGACTAGTCGATTGCATTGAACCCAGTACTCTACTAGTACTTAATTTATCAACCCTGAAAGGATGAAAGGCAAAGTCGACCTTGATGGAGTTTGAACTCAGAATGTAGTGATAGGTGAGGTACTACTAAGAAGTTTACCTGGCGTGTTACTGATTCTGTCAGCTCAGCGCCTTCAATAATCCTTTCTTCCTTCCTTCCTTCTATTGTTGTTTTCTTCCCTTGTTACTTCATTCCTTCCTTCCTTTATTCATTTCTTCTCTTCTTTCTCAGCCAATTATTTTGGACTTGAAGACGGAATACAACCGGCCGAGTTTCAAAACCTTATTTACGAATTTGTGGTGGAGAGGAACGCAACCAATCAAGAGAGGGCCTTGGAGAGCCTGGAATTTGAATACACTTACTATGAAGATCCCAAAAATATAACTGGTATTCGGAACCGTTCTATTGCAGTAGGTTCCATATATTCATATATTTTTTCCTACAGAAATAATAGTGGTTGTGGGTTTGGTGGTGGTGGTTGTGGTTATGAGGGTTTGGTGGTTGTGGTTGCAGTAGCTGTGATTTTGTTATAAAATTAATTGAAAGAAAGACAATGTCTTTAAAAAAAATGGTAACGTAAGGGATAAAGCCCATTTCCTTTTTTTTTTTTACAGTGTCTATTTACTTTTTTAATGGATTATTCAGAGGAAGAAGGGCAGGAGGAGGAAGGAAGATTCTCTCAGACACAGACCTGGCCACAAGCTTGCAACAGAGTGGAACTTTTTAAGGGCACTCAAATATTGTTAAACTGAACAAACTGATAAAATTTAACCCCTAAAAATACTAGAACATCACTTCTGAAGCTTCCATGCAGTTTTGTTCCTAGTTGGGTTGATTAAAGTTTTGGTCAAACCAAGGCCATGGTCCAGCACCAAAGTGTCTGTGGAGAGATCAAATCCTAAACCATATGGTTAGGAACTGAATGTTTCAATCAAACAACGATGTTTGTACTTCTGCATTATCTTCATATATCTAGACATTTAACCATTTTTCATCTCCTTTGTTTTCATGCTGGAGCACTGCCCTTTTAGCCAAAGAAATCGACTCTGGAACTTATTCTTTGTAAGCCTAGTACTTATTCTATCAGTCCCTTTTACCGAACTGCTAAGTTACAGGAATGTAAACACACCAACATTGGTTGTCAAGTGACAGTGGAGGGGCAAACACTGACACACACACAAATACATACATTCATATATATATTTAAACACATAAGAGATGGCCATAATAGGACATCCGACTCACTAGAAGAGCAGATTTAAACTCCAAACCACTAACAGTTGTAATTCTGAAATGGAAAGAGAAATAAAAACGTTTACCCTTTCCTTTCTGGACTATGCATAGTTTTGGCAATCTTTTGTATAAAATAAAATTATTTTAATTTATGATGGCATTGCCATCTTCAGCAGAAAACCAGGCTAGCATATATATATATATATAATATATATATATATATATATAAACACACACACAACACACACACACACATGATGGGCTTCTTTCAGTTTCTGTCTATCGAATCCACTCACAAGGCCTTGATTGGCCCAAGGCTATAGTTGAAGACTCTTGCCTAAAGTGCCAGTATATTATGGTTGTATAACAGAATATGCTGTCCCTTACAAGTCATTAATATATATATATATATATTTTTTTTTGTTTTTTTTTTACCTCTGACTCCATACCTGTACATCTCTTGAAAATACCTTTCACTATCATCATCATCATCATCATCATCGTTTAACGTCCGCTTTCCGCGCTAGCACGGGTTGGATGGTTCGACCGGGTCTGGGAAGCCAGGGGCCGCTCCAGTCTGAATCTGGCAGAGTTTCTACGGCTGGATGCCCTTCCTAACGCCAACCACTCCGTGAGTGGATTGGGTGCTTTTTACGTGCCACCTGCACAGGGGCCGGAGGGTCCGGCATCGGTCACGATCGGTTAACGTGTCAGCGGCACGGGGCAACGAGGTCCGGGGTACTTTGGGGATCGGGGTACTTTGGGATCCAGGGTACTTTGGGGATCCGGGGTACTTAGAATGGGTAGGGGGTATGTGGAATTGCTGCAGAAAGCAGCCGGGTCTTGTAGTCACAGCATATCTCCAGAGATCTCGGTCTTCTTTCGCCATTCCTCAGTGAGGCCCAATGCTCTGAGGTCATGCTTGACTACCTCATCCCATGTCTTCCTGGGTCTACCTCTCCCCCTGATACCTTCAACTGTTTGGGAGTGGCACTTCTTCACACATCTCTCTTCATCCATCCGCAGCACATGACCATACCATCGCAAGCGTCGCTCTTGCACACCACATCTGATGCTTCTTATATCCAGCATTTCTCTCAGGATGCTTACACTCTGTCTTGCGTGCACACTGACACTACACATCCAGCGGATCATGCTAGCTTCATTTCTTTCAAGTCTACGCATGTCTTCTGCAGTCACAGCCCATGTTTCATTACCGTGAAGCATGGCAGTTCGCACACATGCATCATACAATCTACCTTTTGCTCTGAGGAGAGACCTTTTGTTGCCAGTAGGGGTAGGAGCTTTCTGAACTTTGCCCAGGCTATTCATTTTCTAGTGGTGATACTCTCTGTGCATCCACCTCCGCTACTAACTTGGTCACCCAGGTAGCGGAAACTATCAACTACTTCTAGTTTCTCTCCCTGGAGTGTGATGGAATCTGTTTTCTGAGTGTCTGTTGTGTCTATTGTCCCTGTGCATCTGCCGCACATGAAAGCTATCTTATCTGTTAATTTCCCTTTATGTTTGCTGCACCTCTTATGTGTCCATAACTTACATTGGGTGCATCTTATGGAGTTTCTACCTGTACCTTTCCTACAGGTTGAGCAGGGCCACCTACCCGAGGGGGTGTGTGCTGAGTACCTCTTGCTGCTTACTAATACTTTGGTCTTTGCTACATTTATTCTAAGGCCCTTTGATTCCAACCCTTGCTTCCACACCCGAAATTTCTCTTCTAGTTCGGGTAGTGATTCTGCTATGAGAGCTAGGTCATCGGCATAGAGGAGCTCCCAGGGGCATCCCGTTTTGAATTCCTCTGTTATTGCCTGAAGGACTATGATGAATAAAAGGGGACTGAGGGCTGAGCCCTGGTGCACACCTACTTCTACCCGGAATTCTTCACTATATTCGTTGCCAATCCTAACCTTGCTGACAGCCTCTCTGTATAGAGCCTGTACAGCCCTTATTAGCCATTCTTCAATCTCCAGTTTCCGCATCGACCACCAGATAAGGGAACGGGGAACCCTGTCAAAGGCTTTCTCCAAGTCTACAAAAGCTATGTAGAGGGGTTTATCTTTAGCTAGGTATTCTCCTGCAGTTGTCGGACCAGAATATAGCATCAGTGGTGCTTCTACCTGGTACAAAACCGAACTGCATTTCATCTAAACAAATTCTCTCCCTAATGAGATTGGTTACGACCTTCTCTGAGACCTTCATCACCTGGTCCAACAGTTTGATACCTCTGTAGTTATTTCTATCTAGAGCATCACCCTTACCCTTGTAGCAGTTGACTATGGTGCTGCTGCACCAGTCATTGGGTATGACTCCATTGTGAACTACCTGGTTTACAATGCGGGTGACTATGGCATAGCCCACATAGCCAGCTGTTTTAAGCATCTCAGCAGTGATTCCTGATAGGCCAGGGGCTTTGCCTGGTTTCATATCCTTATTGCCTTATCTACAAGGGAGCTGTCTATTCGGGTAGCTGGTCCCTCTACTGGGTCAACATTTGGCAGGCTCTCCTCCTCCCATTCATTCTCCTCATTCAGCAGTCTTTCATAATGGCTTCTCCAAGCCTCTTTCTTTTCACTAGTAGTAAAAGCAAGTGCCCCATCATCCATGCGGACACATTTCTCTCCTATAACATTGCTATTTTCTCTGACACACTGTCTGTCAATCCGAAATACTTCAGCTCTTTGATCCTCGCGACGCTGGACATTGGCAAACTTCTTCTTTTCTGCTACATCTTTGGCAATGTATACCTGCCGCCCAGCCTCCCTTTTGGCTATCTGGTACAGTTCCCTGCTGCCCCCATCCTTCCAGGCTTTCCAGGCCCGTCTCTTTTCACAGATGGCTTTATCTACTGCACTATTCCACCACCACGTAATTCTAGGTCTGGAAGGGACTTTGCACCATCCACAGACTTGGTCTGTGGCACTCAGCAAGCTGTCCCGTAGGAATTCCCAGCTACCTTCTATGTCTGACGTCTGAAGCTCCTCCTCCCTCTCATCAAATTTCTTGATGAGTATGTCCCTAACTCTTTATTTATTTATTTATTTTTTAGCTGATGTCCGACTATATGTTTGGAGCTGGTGTCGATGAAGTTGTGAAATACCATGCGAGATATAACTATACCTACTTCTATGTCTTCAAATACAAGTCACATTATGATTATCTTCCACCATGGAGAGGTGAGGCTTATTCTACTCTACGCTTTGGTTTCAGATTTTGGCACAAGGCCAGCAATCTCGGGGACGGCAGGTAAATCAATTGCATCAATGCCAGTGTTCATACTGCTACTTAGCATTTTACCGACCCCAAAAGGATGAAAGGCAAAGTCAACCTCAACGGAATTTGAACTTGGAACATAGCGATGGACAAAATACTGCTAAGCATTTTACCTGGCGTGCTAACGATTCTGCCAGCTCAACACCTTATTCTACTCATCATATTGCAGAGAGACTTAGATGTTATTGTTGTTGTTGTTGTTGTTGTTGTCTATTCCACTTTGACCCTGATTCAACTGATCTGTATTCATGGGTATTGAAACCACAACCTACCTGTCTCCTGCTTTTGTTTTGTTTACTTTTGACAGGCTTAGTATACTTTGAGCTACATTACCCAGTATGGCATTTTTTTTAAGACAGTAGGATGTTTGAGGGATATTTCGCTGCTATTTCTAGCAATTATGCCACACATACACAAAAACACTCAGCCCTAAGATCTCCTTGGCAGCATGGAAAATCATGTTAAAACAAACAAATTAATGAATGTGTGTGTGTGTGTGTGTGTGTGTATGTATGTGTGTATGCAGATGACATCAAGCTGTACCTTGAAATCAAGAGGACAGATCCTGTTGTCTACAGCTCTTTCCTGCAATCAGACCTGGACACAATGCAGCGATGGATCACAGACTGGCAACTGAAACTGGCTGTGGACAAGTGTACCACCATGCATTTTGGGAGAAAAAACCCTGCGTCCACATACTCCCTCCACAACACTGATATCAAGAAATCCTCTTGCAAGCGTGACCTAGGCATCACTGTCAGCAGTGATTTGCGTTGGACAAAGCATATCTCTAAAATTGTCAAGAAGGCCGAGGGTGTCTTGGCATCACTCAGCAAGACTTTTGTTAGCCGCTCTCCAGCCATCTATTTAAAACTGTATACAGCTATGGTACGACCACACTTGGAATTCGCATCATCAGTTTGGAACCCCTATCTTGCTCAGAACATTGACCTTCTGGAATCTGTTCAGAGACGTGCAACCAAACGCATACCCTTCATCAGACACCTGCCATATTCTGAGCGCCTTGTTTCTCTGGGCATGGATTCACTGAAGCTCCGGCGTCTGGCGACGGACTTGGTAAACGCCCACAAAGTTGTCAACCACCTCACCAATAACAACACTGAACACCTTTTTGATCTCCATGTGCCTAACACACGTGGACATGCCTACAAAGTCAGAAAACAACACAGCTCCCATGACTTTCGGAAACATTTCTTCACGCTCAGAGTTGCTGAAGCATGGAATAAACTGCCTGCGTCAGTTGTTGACTGCCATGACACTGCATCCTTTAAGACCCTCATGCTTTCCGAAATCCGTCGAAACTACACCTGATTATATATACACTTTCGATGAGTTGTAGTGCACCTGAGCACTGTATACAATGTTTATTATTATTATTATTATCATGGACTCTCCTGTTGTTAGACAATGTATGAGGCAATTTCTTGCCGAACAACCACACAGATGATTTGTTTATAGTGATCAAATGTTTGTGTTGCACATAAGCTCTCTCATGACATTACCTGTACAGGTGCACCATGTGCCACATGTCAGATGACGAAATGATTGCAGAGCAACATGAAATGAAGTGCTTTGCTTAAGGACACCATGCCATGCCATGCCCAGTCTAGAAAATGAACCTGTGATCTCGTAATCATGGATGCAACAGCCTAACCACTATGCTGCAAAGGAATAGGGATTTTAAATGCAGGTAGATAACCTTATGAGCACTGTGATAGAATCTATAGTTGGCTAACCACGTCGAATGATGGGAAACATTTAGTATCATTTAGACTATACAATTTGCTAAATAAAAGTGTGGTTGCCCTTGCATACAGGCTCATCCCTTGCAACCCTCTATAGCTGAGCATCCCTAATCTTGTGGGCTGATAGGTGCTGCTGGTGCCTATTAAAAAGCACCCGTGCTGGTGTTGCATATAAAGCACCCAATACACTCTGTAAAGTGGTCAGCATTAGGAAGGGCACCCAGCTGTAGAAACCTTGCCAAAACAGACTGGAGCCTGAACAGCCCTTCAGCTGGTCAACTTCTGTCAAATTGTCCAACCCATGCCAGCATGAAAAATGGATGTGAAATGATGATGACGATGAATTAGACTGTATTCCCTTCCATTGGTAAATCCAAGGTTTGCTTCCATGGATTTCATGAAGAATGGAGAGTATATTATCAAGACTTTAATTATTAAAGAACAGACTGTTGCACATCTTCAAAATTTATTTAATAAAAAGCATTTTCCTCATATTACATTCCGACATGTTTCTGCTGAATATTTATTCAACAGAAATACATGTCCTTAAGGTACTTTGATTTAGGCACAAATTCCATTCAGTGTACCACCTATTGCAAGCTATGGACGCACAAGAGGTACCAGTGCAATGAGGAAGTAATGCTCGTATGTGGAGGATGTATGGAAGCTGTAAAGACCACGGATACGAAGAAAACTAATTTCTTTAAATGTCCCAGTGGGTCTCTGGAAGTTGTTATTTCTTGTGTTATATTAGTGTTCGTTCTTCCATGTGTGGAAGGAGACTTTTGCTGTTTTATTGAGTGTTGTGTTACGATGAAGGAATGATTATCTCCCTTGTGTTAACTGTCCACCAGGGGACTCCACATATACCATTAGGTATTCGTTGCATAACATCTGGGTTGAGTGGGAAGCCTGTTCTATTTGAGCTGTACTAGTGAATTAGTAACATTTTGCATAGGATGTGGGCTGTTCCTGGCAGCGTAGAGTGTTGAGAGTACTGGTATGGCTACTATATATTTTTTTAAAGCCAAAACAAGGCCAAGTTATAATAATAATACAAATTGATGGTTAGTACTATTACCTAGCCATAACTTAGTATTTCAATATTTCAGGGCCAGGAGCCTTTCTTCACAGAATTTAAGGAGAAAAAGTGTTGATAGCTGTTGCTTTTGATCTCTAGTTAGTATGAAGGGTTGCTTTGCATAGCTATAGTATCCAATAGTTTGTTTTGTTTTTATCAAACCTAATTTTCCAATTATTATTATTGTTACAGTTTACACCATATTTTACATACTCTCTTTTACTCTCTTTTACTTGTTTCAGTCATTTGACTGTGGCCATGCTGGAGCACCACCTTTAGTCGAGCAAATCGACCCCGGGACTTATTCTTTGTAAGCCCAGTACTTATTCTATCGGTCTCTTTTGCCGAACCGCTAAGTGACAGGGACGTAAACACACACCAGCATCGGTTGTCAAGCAATGCTAGGGGGACAAACACAGACACACACACATACATATATATATATATACATATATACGACAGGCTTCTTTCAGTTTCCGTCTACCAAATCCACTCACAAGGCATTGGTCGGCCCGGGGCTATAGCAGAAGACACTTGCCCAAGATGCCACGCAGTGGGATTGAACCCAGAGCCATGTGGTTGGTTAGCAAGCTACTTACCACACAGCCACTCCTGCGCCTATCATAAATATTTCAATTTCAAGATCCTCAATATTTTGACAGTTTTTTTTTTCTACTTCTTTTAGGGTAATATTTAGGTCAGAAGGGGTTTCAGTGTCTCCCAGTGTGAACGTGATTATTTTTCCAGTCGTTGATTATATCTCTTTTACTTGTTTCAATCATTTGACTGTGGTCATGCTGGAGCACCGCCTCTAGTTGAGCAAATCAACCCCAGGACTTATTCCTTGTAAGCCCAGTACTTATTTTATCAGTATCTTTTGCTGAACCACTAAGTTATGGGGACGTAAACACACCAGCATTGGTTGTCAAGTGATGTTGGGGGGACAAACACAGACACACATATACATATATACGACGGGCTTCTTTCAGTTTCCGTCTACCAAATCCACTCACAAGGCTTTGGTCGGTCCAAGGTTATAGTAGAAGACACTTGCCGAAGGTGCCATGCAGTGAGACTGAATCTGGAACCATGTGGTTTGTAAGCAAGCTACTTACCACACAGCCACTCCTACACCTATGAATGGTTTTACCTTGATTTCTTGATCAGTTTTGGCAATCATATTCTAGATGCCTGTGGCCCCAGGCTATTGTCAAGCACCCTGTTTTGGTACATATTTACATCACTTCTTGTCTGTTTTTACATTGATATATTGGCATGTCACCCAGCGGATACAGCTGTCTACTTGATTATGTGTAGATGGGACAGTGAAAGTAAAATGCTCTTACCTTGAACAGAGATGGAAACTAGTACCCACCACAATCGGAGAAACATTGTACGAACCTTAATGTTTATTCTGCTTGACCTCTGGCTACACTCTACTCTCTCCCTGAATTCACTTCTCACAATTGAATACCCCAGAGGTTCTACAAAGAAAGAGGAAGATGGAATTCCCTGCTTCTTGATGAGACATCACTCCTTCCCTCGCTTCTGGTTCTGACATCCCCCTTCACTCTTCCGCATTGCGTCTGTATATTTATTCACATTTAACAAGGGCTGAGCAGCTGGAAATGATGTGGTTAGCTGTCTTATTGTGCTGCTGAGGTCGACTTTGCCATTCATCCTTTTGTGGTCAATAAATTAAGTACCAGTGAAACACTGGGGTCAAAATTGCTGCTCTTGTGGCAGAATTTGAAACCACTATTATTATTATTAAGGCAGTGAGCTGGTAGAATCGTTAGCATGCCAGATGAAATGCTTTGTGGCACTTTATCTGTCTGTGCATTCTGAGTTCAAATCCTGCTGAGGTTGACTTTGCGTTTCATCCTTTCAGGGTGGATAAATTAAGTACCAGTTGCATACTGAGGTTGATCTAATTGACTGGCCTCCTCCCCGCAAATTACAGGCCTTGTGCCTATAAGTAGAAAGGATTATTATTAAGGTGGTGAGTTGGCAGAATGTTTGGCACACCGGGCTAAATGCTTAGTGACATTTTGTCTGTCTTATGTTCTGAGTTCAAATTCCAACAAGGTTGACTTTGACTTCGATCCTTTTGGGGTTGATAAAGTAAGTACCAGTCGAGCACTGGGGTCAATGTAATTGACCAGTTTCCTCCCTCTTCAGTACAAAGGATTATTATTATTACCTCCACCTTAGCAAAAGTGGAGATATTGTTTTCAGTTGTGTCTGTTTGTTTGTCCATGGACAAGATATCTCAAGAACTGCTGGATAGATTTGGATGAAACTTTCAGGGATCTTTGGCCTCATGACTGACACGAACTGATTAGATTTTGGGATTGATCTGGTACCAGACAAGGATTCTGGATTATTTTTCCTGTTTTTTTTACTTAATTTTTAAGAGCAGTCAGGTTCAATTTTAGTATTTTCATTTGTAAGAGCATTCGAGTTTATTTCAGATATTCTCATTTTAAAAATAATCTCCGGTTAATCGTTGAGAGGACGTTTGTGTTACCTTGACAGAGGTTTGCGCTCTCTGAGTGCTCTTGTTATTATTATTATTATTTCTAAATATATAAGCAAATAATAATGATCGTGAAATGATAATTCATCTGACTTCTTTTTTCCTTTTCTGTCGCAGGAGTTGCTCACGGTCAGGAATTGCAGTATGTGTTCGGCTTCCCTTACTTCTCCCGGTGCTACAGTAAGATCACTGGAGTCTACCCACGCCAAGACTACTCAGTGCACGACATTGAAATGAGTAATTACATGATGACAGTGTTCACCAACTTCACTCTACATGGGTTAGTAATTAATTTATCGCATTGTAATCAGGTGATGTCTCACCTGCTATAACACCTGACTGATACAGACGTACTGGGCGATGATACTACGTTACCAACTGGTTGATCCCAGGTGACTGATGCCATCACAGCATTGCCATCATCACCATCATCCTTATCATTGTCATAATCATCGTTGTCTTAATTTTTATCATTGTATTCATAACCATCATGATCATTATTCTTATATTTACCATCATCATCCATATCTTCGTCATTGTCATCATCATCATCATCAGCATAATCAGCATCACCACCACAACCAACACCACCACCACCATCATCATTTGATATCAAATTTTCCATTCTTGCACGGATCAGATAGAATTTGCCCAGGCTGGTTTTCTAGGGCTGGATGCCCCTGTTGCCAGTTTCCAAGTAAGGTAATATTTCCCCCTAATGGCCAACACGTTTTTCATAGAAGACCAGAAACAAACAACATTGTTTCTCCGACGGTGATGCTCCTTTACAACTATGATGTGATGTCAAGACAAGATTGCACTCACACACACACACTCCCATCACTATTGTTTAACCCTTTAGCATTTAAAGAAGCCACATCCTGCCAAAATATTCTTCCTGATATGAAGTGCTTTTCTCAAGAACACAATATATATATATATAAATCATAGGTGTAGGAGTGGCTGTGTGGTAAGAAGCTTGCTTATGAACCACATGGTTCCAGGTTCAGTCCCACTGCGTGGCACCTTGGGCTGACCAAAGCCTTGTGAGTGGATTTGATTGATGGAAACTGAAAGAAGCCTGTCGTATATATATGTGTGTGTGTGTATATATATATATATATATATACACACACACACATATATGTATGTGTATATATTTGTGTGTCTGTGTTTGTCTCCCTAATATCACTTGACAACCGACGCTGATGTGTTTACATCCCTGTAACTTAGTGGTTCGGTAAAAGCGACTGATAGAATAAGTACTAGGTTTACAAAGAATAAGTCTTGGGGCCGATTTGCTCAACTAAAAGGCAGTGGTCCAGCATGGCCACAGTCAAATGAGACTGAATCGAGTAAAAGAGTAAATAACAGGAGATGGGTTTGGTATTGAACTTTATTCTGTGCAAAGATCATGTCAACCCGTCCTGCTCTACTCAACATTTAAACACACTAATCAGCTTATTTCCTGTAATCCAAAATATTTTATATACATATATATATATATATATATATATATTATATATATACACACACACACATATATGTATGTGTATATATTGTGTGTCTGTGTTTGTCTCCTAATATCACTTGACAACCGACGCTGATGTGTTTACATCCCTGTAACTTAGTGGTTCGGTAAAAGCGACTGATAGAATAAGTACTAGGTTTACAAAGAATAAGTCTTGGGGCCGATTTGCTCAACTAAAAGGCAGTGGTCCAGCATGGCCACAGTCAAATGAGACTGAATCGAGTAAAAGAGTAAATAACAGGAGATGGGTTTGGTATTGAACTTTATTCTGTGCAAAGATCATGTCAACCCGTCCTGCTCTACTCAACATTTAAACACACTAATCAGCTTATTTCCTGTAATCCAAAATATTTTATATACATATATATATATATATATATATATATATATATATATATATACACACACACACACACACAGAGGAAATATGTGTACATTAGGAGTGAAGAGTTACATACATTTTATGAATTACAAATAAAAAAATGTAATCTAAATAAATTTATTAAACTTTTAGACCTTTCTGTGATTTTTGGGCCATGCTGTATAAATGCTAAAATTCAAAACAAAAAAGTCTTGGGATTGATTTGTCTACTAAAATTCTTCAAGGTGGTGCTGCAGCCTAATGACTGAATCAAGTAAAAGATAAAAGATACAACAGGCTTCTTTTAGTTTCCGTTTTCCAAAATCCTCCCCATATTTATGTCACTATATCAAGTGACTTACATCGTTATTAACATTTTAAAACTTATTAGTTTTGTAAATTTAATTCTTTCTTTCTTTCCAAGTTTTGTTTTAATTTTTATTCATAATGTTCTTTTTTTTTTTTTTTTTGACCCTTCCAGGGCCCCAACTCCATCCAGAGATGATCTCAAATATTTCCGGGATGTTTTCTGGCCTCCGTTCCGATGGAACAATCAGAGCTATATGATCATTGACAACCATACAAGAGTAAGCTTCCAATATCGACAGCAGGAATACATGTTCTGGACGGATTATTTCCCTAAAGTCTCCTTAAGTAAGTGCTGTTGCGGTCTTCTGCTTATTCCCCCTCCTCCTCCTCCTTCTTTGTCATCTTGTTCTTCTTGTTGTTCTCCTCCTCCTCCTTCCACTTCTTTTTCTCCTCCCCCTTTGTCATGTTCTTCCTCTCCTTCTTTGTTTTCTTCTTCCTCTCCTTCTTTGTTTTGTTCTTCTTCCTCTCCTTCTTTGTTTTGTTCTTCCTCTCCTTCTTTGTTTTCTTCTTCCTCTCCTTTGTTTTGTTCTTCTTCCTCTCCTTCTTTGTTTTGTTCTTCTTCCTCTCCTCCTTTGTTTTGTTCTTCTTCCTCTCCTTCTTTGTTTTGTTCTTCTTCCTCTCCTTCTTTGTTTTCTTCTTCCTCTCCTTTGTTTTCTTCTTCCTCTCCTTCTTTGTTTTCTTCTTCCTCTCCTTCTTGTTTTGTTCTTCTTCCTCTCCTTCTTTGTTTTGTTCTTCCTCTCCTTCTTTGTTTTTCTTCTTCCTCTCTTCTTTGTTTTCTTCTTCTCTCCTTTGTTTTCTTCTTCCTCTCCTTCTTTGTTTTGTCTCTTCCTCTCCTTTGTTTTGTTCTTCTTCCTCTCTCTTTGTTTTGTTCTTCTTCCTTCCTTCTTTGTTTTGTGTCTTCTTCCTCTCCTCCTTTGTTTTGTTCTTCTTCTTCCTCTCCTCCTTTGTTTTGTTCTTCTTCCTCTCCTTTTTGTTTTGTTTTTCTTCCTCTCCTTCTTTTGTTTTGTTCTTCTCCTCTCCTTCTTTGTTTTGTTTTTTTTCTTCTTCCTCTCCTTCTTTGTTTTCTTCTTCCTCTCCTTCTTGTTTTTCTTCTTCCTCTCCTTCTTTGTTTTGTTCTTCTTCCTCTCCTTTGTTTTGTTCTTCTTCCTCTCCTTCTTTGTTTTGTTCTTCTTCCTCTCCTTCTTTGTTTTGTTCTTCTTCCTCTCCTTCTTTGTTTTGTTCTTCTTCCTCTCCTTTGTTTTGTTCTTCTTCCTCTCCTTCTTTGTTTTGTTCTTCTTCCTCTCCTTCTTTGTTTTGTTCTTCTTCCTCTCCTTCTTTGTTTTGTTTTTCTTCCTCTCCTTCTTTGTTTTGTTCTTCTTCCTCTCCTTCTTTGTTTTGTTCTTCTTCCTCTCCTCCTTTGTCATGTTCTTCCTCTTCTCCTTTTCCTCCTTTGTCTTGTTCTTCTTCCTCTCCTGTCTTGTTCTTCCTCTTCTCCTTTGTCTTCTCCTTGTTCTTGTTCTTCTTCCTTCTCCTCCGTCTTCCTGAAAAAGAATCTCATTTCTTTTTGTGTTAAATAATGGTTGTGTGGTTAAGAAGATCTCTTTGCAACCTGATCGTTTGAAGTTCAGTTCCCCTGTGCAAGAGTCTTCTACTGTAGCCTTGGGCCAACCAATGTCTCTGTGAGTAGATTTGGTTGACGGAAACTGAACAAAGCCCATTATATGTATCTTGCATATTAAAACTGAAAATGTCTGTCTGCCTGTGTGTCTATCGGTATGTCCTTGTTTTGTGCCAAAACGGCTTGACCGATTTTTCTTAAACTTCACACACACACATTGCTTATGTATCTGGCGAGGTTTTAAGTATAAATTGATTTCAAAAAAATGTTTGGGTAAACGGCGGGAGGAATAACATTTTGGGTGTAAGTGAATGGCAATAGTATTTATTTTAAGCTTCCAAGGGAAATAACCCATTCCCTCCTGGAAATAACCCATTCATTTTCAGTATGCTTATTTCTTAGTTTTTGAATTATTTTAGTTATTTACTCAATTTATATATATATATTTACTTATCTATATATATATATATATATATATATATATATATATATATACATATATATATATACATATATATATATATATATATGTGTGGAGGTGCAATGGCCTAGTGGTTAGGGCAGCTGACTCGCGGTCGTAGGATCGCGGTTTTGATTCCCAGACCGGGCGTTGTGTGTGTTTATTGAGCGAAAACACCTAAAAGCTCCACGAGGCTCCAGCAGGGGGTGGTGATCCCTGCTGTACTCTTTCTTCTGTTGGCCTTCTCACTTAGCCAGCGGGGTGGGGTCATTCGAAGGCTAAAACAATGCGAACGCATTGTGACCAGCGATGTGTAGCAACATCTGATGGTCTGGTCGGTCACGTGATCACGTGAGATATATATATATATATATATATATATATAATATATATATATATATATAAAAGGGGCTACTCCAAACCAATTACCTGTTTGCTCTCAGGTATTCAAAATATGTTAGTCAACTGTTAACATATTAATCCAATAAAGTTCTTATAAGGCAAAAAATTAGAGGAACATTCCGTTGGATAATTCTGAATATATTCCCTTAGCTATATACGTTTCCTGGAGTATAAATATTGCCAATATTAAAAATAAGGATTACCAACACCTGTTTCAATTGCAACTCTACTATAAAACGGTGCAGTCTCTAGCATCAAAATTTGAAATCACCGATGATCTGGCTGCATCTGCTGTTGTAGGGAGATTGTCTCCCTTGTCAGTCATTTAAGTCATTTAGATACATATGAGAGAGATATGAAAAGCATAAATAATGGACTTTGTATATTCATTCATGCATTGTAGACTTACAACTATTTCTGGTAGGCATTTTAGGTGCATTTATGGTTTAGTTTACCCAATCGATCAATTGAAAAAACAGATAATACCCTGAAGATGCAATCACTGTTAGTCAAACACATCAACTGTTACATCAACTTTCTAATCGGGTGTGTATATTTAAGTGTGTCATCTTCAGGTCATAAGGTTTTGGTTGTTGGTGGTTTTATTCAGTTATTAATGGGATATTTAACTTTTTGTTTTGAGAATGTGAAAACTAAATATATATATGTGTGTGTGTGTGTCTGTCTGTCTGTGTCTATCTATACATGTATATAAAGACATATGCTTTACTCTCAACACATATATTTATGAATCTCATTTGTTTCTCTCTCTCTCTCTTTTATATTTGCTGAACTTGAATGAAGAATTTTGCCAAGGATCGCCTGTTGTCAAGATAGAATCTGAAAAGATGACCACCTTCATGAAGACCACCTGGGCACTAGTTGTGATCAACGCCATTCTTCTCATCATCCTCTTGGCTTTTGCGATCACCATTTGCCGGCTACATCGGCAAAAGGATTTCTGAAACTACTAAATGTTGCATTTTGGCAGCGAAATGTCCCTCTCAAATCATACCCTGCTAGCTATAAGGACCCCCACCCCGCCAGAAAAAAAGGGGGGAATTGAACAATATCTTAGATAAACAAGAAAAACATGGGCTGGTCACATCTTGATTGTCTGTGGATAATGTTGATAATAACAACAATTATCCATGTATTTATTTTGTTGACCAATCTTCCGTACCATATACACTTGCTTTCCTTGAGAAAGTTTTCTACTGTGACAGGTTTAGCTGACTGTCCAGTTGTCCAGTTGGTCACTTCCGAAACAGTGTAACATCTTGTGAATATAATTCTTTCTTTTCAATCCAGATGAAAAAAAAAAAAAAAATTCAAAACCTGGAATCGGTATAATAATAATAAAGCAATAATAATAATAATAATAATTTTTGGTGCATTAGGCATGATAAAAAAATATTCAGACAAATACATAACAAAAACACCAGGACTTACAAACACATATAACATACAGAAAATTGCACTACTAGGCACTGCACACATCCTACGCAGAACACTTTCCATACAATAACCATCAGAGCATCACAACAAATCACAGCACATACCCAAGGCACACAGAGCTGTGCTCGGTAGTGAAGTGAAAGCACGCTATAAAAAGAAAATTAATAATAATAATAATATAATAATAATAATTTTTGGTGCATTAGGCATGATAAAAAAATATTCAGACAAATACATAACAAAAACACCAGGACTTACAAACACATATAACATACAGAAAATTGCACTACTAGGCACTGCACACATCCTACGCAGAACACTTTCCATACAATAACCATCAGAGCATCACAACAAATCACAGCACATACCCAAGGCACACAGAGCTGCGCTCGGTAGTGAAGTGAAAGCACGCTATAAAAATAAAACTACTGAATAATAATAATAATGATGATGATAATAATCACAGCAGCCAAGTATCAAAGCTTATAATATGTGGAAAGAGATGCTGTGAGACCTGACAACAATCTGCTGTCTGCTCTCACAGAATCAACCAGAGCAAATAACCAAGCGCTTTGAGAAGTATAATAATTATAATGATAATAATGAAAATAACTTGTAGGATCCATGGAAATTCCACAGAACGAAAAAAGATTAAGAGAAGCTATTTAAGAAAGAAAGGATGATTTTTATTTTATTTTGTAAAGTATTTCGCTTCCAGTTAGAATAATATATTACATGATTTTAAAATTTCCCTCTGCTAAGCACTTTACATTTCTCTCTTTCTCTTCACCTCTCACTTCCACCAGTCACATGAGTGACAGCATAATGCATTGACTGGCTATCTGCTCTCTCATTCCTCCTCCTCCTCTCTAACAAACTAAAGCGTAAAGTAAGTATGAGCAGGTCATCATCATCATCGTCGTTTAGCGTCCGTTTTCCATGCTAGCATGGGTTGGACGAAGAAGAATATTATAGATTTAGTTCAACAGAAAAATATTCTTTTCACTATCAACACACCACCATCATTATCAGTATAGCTTTCAATGTATCTCTATTCTGACAATACAAATGCTATCTGCCACCCTCACTCCCAATATAACTGCCTCCCCTGTTCATCTTTCTCTATCTACCATTCTTTAACCTCACCACTCAGAGCATCACCCTCTGCTAAATATTGTATCCTAAACATATCTCTTTCCCTTTCCCTCACCACTTTAATAATAAAAGTAATGATGATGATACTATCAATAATAACTTGCGTCCTTGACATTGTGTTGGCATGTACACCACTGCAAGGACTGCAATTCTCTAATTTTACTCTGCTCTCTTTGCCTATTGTCTCCACCATGGGAACCTTAATGCAGCTAAATCTCTGTTGGATCATATTCCTATCTTGGGGGAATGTATATTAGAAAATCCAGGCTTCCAGATAAGGCAGGAATGGCCTAGAGGTCTTTTGGTGAGAAGTTTTCTTGATTGAGACTGACTTGGGGCTACACAATAACGACGACAACAACTTTATTGGTATACAATATGAGCCAACAAGAGGAAGCTCTTTGCTACCACACGAACTGCTAGAAATAGCAACCAGATCTCAAACATTGGATAATGTTGTCCAGAAAATACTGCATCTTTAAAAAAGATAATAGAACAAAAATCTTTTATTATAAGTCTGGTCTGGCCTGGCCTGGTCTAGTCTTGAACAATCTGCAGTTTCGTTGTTTAGTAACAACAACAATAACAATAATAGTAATAGACCAACAGATTTTACAGAGGACAAACTCAACCTGCTCCCAGACTTTTACACTGTACCCTTTGTCATTAGAATACACAGCATTGTCCTCAGTCAAGCAGGAACATGGTGAGTTTGGCTGCCTGGATCTCTGTTCTTATGGGCCTTGGTCTGCTTAGTCCAGACTGACCAATGTCAATTACCATTCAGCTTTTTTTTTTTTTTTAATATATATTTTATGTATAGTGTTTTTCTTATTTGAATACTAGCTTTATTTGAAATGACACTTTGAGTACATCCGAAGGTGAGTGTGAGTAAAAACTGATTACTTGAGTGTAATATGAGACAATGATTGCTGACTATGAGTGAAAATAGTTTAAATATTGATTACATGAGTGTAACTTGAACTGAAGCACTGGTCACTTCAGCCCTTTTGTTACCATATTTATGTTGAAATCCACTGTCTTTGTTACAATTAAATTTGAAAATATTGACGTGTTTTATAAAATAATCTTGGTATTTGGGACACTATGAAATTTTGATGGAAGATCACTTTAACCCTTTTGTTACCATGTTTCTTTGTTTCAGTTAATTTTGAAAATAATGAATTTAGTAGAATTATTTTGGTGCTGTTAAGCTGGTTTATTGGAACAAATAATTAAAAAACTTCCATAGAAGAATGCTTACATTTTGATCACTTTAACTCTTTTGTTACCATACCCTTGTTGAAATACACTGCTTTAGCTGTAACTTGATATAGTGTTTTTTTGAACTGCTGATTGCTTTCATTTTGTAATAGACAGCTATCATGCAGAAAATACCAACTTCCAAATCCTGTTTTCTGATTAGGTTAAAATTGATTAAACTTTAAACTTTAGTAACATTTTTCTGCAATTTTTCTGGAAAAAATAAATTACAAAATCGGATTTAATGCAGAAAATTGTTTCAATGTATCAAATTTGAATATTTTGATTTGATTTTAGAATTTCACAATATGTGACAGCAACAGGGAAGACCCCACAAAAGTAGAGAGAGAGACAAAGTTATAGGATCTCTCTCTCTCTCTCTCACACATACACATTTACAAACATACATACAGGTAATCACGAGTTTAAAATGGTGTATAGTAGATATATGTATGTATTTATATTATGTCTGTGTTTATTTGCGATGAGAGCAAAAAAACCACATGTTAACAACCGTTGTCAACTTACCCCTTCTCTCCTTAAAGCCACATATTCCTCACACACACCTTTCCCTTCCTCAGTGTTTTAAAAGTTACTTATGTGTGTATATGCATGTATCTATGTATTTATATAAGTATGTTTGCAGCATTGCTTGTATATCCCTGAATGACAGCTGTATTAACGTTATCGTCGTACTGCCACTCCGTATTTGTCGCTTACATAAATTTGTTCTCCCCTTCCCTGATATCAGTGACACTCACTATGCCACCACATTTCCCTCACACTAACACTCTTGCACTCTTCTAATTTCATCAAATAGTAGCCCAGCCTCACTAGGGGAGGGGGGCATTATAGATTTTGATTGAAATTCAGTTAGCCTAAAATTGAACTGGATGTTAGTTTAACATGTATGCAAAGTTTCATTAAGATTGGTTCGCTGGTGTAGGCAGCAAGATGGCAACAGACAGATCAACAGACAGAAATTGCCATTTATGTATAAGATATGTATAGTTATATATATATATATATATATGTAATATATGTTTGCCCAAATCGAGTATCAAGCAAAATACCTTCTGGTGTTAGCTTATATCCCCATTCACAGGTTGGCTTTGCCTTTCAAGATTCCGAAGTTGAGAAAGTTTGTACCTATTTACAATTACTTACTACATTATTGAATATGTTGTCCCAGCATGACCAAACTGATTGACACTAGTAAAGTTTAAAAGTGTAAAGTCTTGTGAATATAATAGCGACATTCTTATCATTAACCCTCTTCTGCTAATTAATCTATCACAAATCATTGGTACATATACTTTCAATGAATCTCTTATTGTATATCTGTTGTAATTACTTTTGAATTATTTTTGTAAAATATTAAAAATATAAATGGAGAACTGTAGTTGTTGTTGTTTTTACATTATTGCCACTGCAGACTTAGTTACTATTTCAAGCACATTGGGTGGCTGCAAGAGTGGCTCCTTCATTCAAGCATCATGTCTCTGTTAGAAACAATTATTATTAAAGTAGGGCGTTAGGAAGGGCATCCAGCCGTAGAAACATTGCCAGATCAAACTGGGCCTGGTGCAGCCTTCTGGCTTCTCAGACCCCAGTTGAACCTTCCAACCCATGCCAGCATGGAAAGCGGACGCTAAACGATGATGATGATGAACTGGCAGAACTTAGTACACTGGGAAAAATGCTTGCTGGCATTTCATGTCTTTTCTTGATGCTTTTGTGACAAAACGGCCGAACTTTAACATTTTATACACTGCATTTTCTCTGGAATTGTCTCCCTTGACGTTGTCCTGTTACAACAGGGGAGAAAACAGTTATGGTGACATGATGCACCTGCAGTGTGCTAAAGAGTAAAGAGTGTAAGATTGTTATAGAATGGTATTTCATATTTGAGAATGTTGAAATTCAGTGACAATAGAAGCATGAATTTGGAACAACGTCGAACATGCTTGACAATTTTCTGGATTCATGATAAATTTGAAAAGCATAGTATTGTCTGGTGAAGGGAAAATTTGGTAGACCTTGTACAGTAACAAGTGCTGATTCTTTGACTGCGATGTTGGAACATTTCACACATTTGTCACAGAGTTCCATCTTACAATGTGCACATGAAACGGAAGTAAGCAGTACAAGTCTATGGCACATGGTTAAAAAAGTTATGTTGAAAGTTTACATCTCAGGGTTATTATGACCAATTGGAGGCGCAATGGCCCAGTGGTTAGGGCAGCGGACTCGCGGTCGTAGGATCGCGGTTTCGATTCCCAGACCGGGCGTTGTGAGTGTTTATTGAGCGAAAACACCTAAAGCTCCAGCAGGGGATGGTGGTGATCCCTGCTGTACTCTTTCACCACAACTTTCTCTCACTCTTACTTCCTGTTTCTGTTGTACCTGTATTTCAAGGGGCCGGCCTTGTCACTCTCTGTGTCACGCTGAATATCCCCGAGAACTACGTTAAGGGTACACGTGTCTGTGGAGTGCTCAGCCACTTACACGTTAATTTCATGAGCAGGCTGTTCCGTTGATTCGGATCAACCGGAACCCTCATCATCGTAACCGACGGAGTGCTTCCATTATGACCAATTAGCGATGACGATCCTGATTGGAGAATTGAGTTTTGCAACGAGTTTCAACCTGTGGTAAGTGAAGATGATTGTGTTGTCAGAGGAAGCACAATTGAAACTATTGGGTCATCCCATAAATAATGTGTGAAGTAAGGCCAGTGAGGGAGATGGGATAAACTACCTGCATCAACTTGCTATAAAAGCAGGAAGTAATTTTACCTTGTACTTATTCTTAGTGCAAGTTTTGAAGAGTGCAGTTTGATTTTTAAGTTATTTTTTCAAAGCTATAATGGAAGTAACAAAGGAGCATATTTGGAATATTTTGCTTTATGAGTTCAATAAAGGCAACAATGCAATGGAAAGTGTGAGGAATATTAATGCAGTATATGGGGATCGGACAATAAGCATAAGCCAGTGTCAAAGGTGGTTCCAGAAATTCTGAGCTGGAAACTACAGCCCAAAAGATGAACGTCATCCTGGAAGATCTGTAGAGCTCAACAAGGATGTCCTGCAAACCCTGGTGGAACAAAATCCCATCGTAACTGTTGAGGAACTAGCAGGGAAGCTTGAATTTGGTCATTCAACAACACCAGTGCTAGAAGAAAAACCACCATCTTTGGTTTCAAGACGAAAAATGTTCCTCCATCAGGATAATGCTCTGCCACATACAGCAAGGATGGCATTCCAAAGGCTAGAGCAGTTTAAATGGGAAATGATGCTCCACCCACCATATTCATCGGACATTGCTCTATCTGATTATCATTTATTCCGCAGTCTTCAAAATCATTTGGATGGAAAAAATATGAATTCTATAGACGAGGTAAGAACAGTATTAGAGGAGTATTTTTCGTCACGGACAAGTGAATTTTGAAAGAGAGGCCTTGCGAGTCTACTAGATAGATGGAAGAGCATTGTAGAAAATGAAGGAGGGTATATTTTAGATTAAAAAAGAACTTTGTCTATCTTAATTTTGAAAAATAAAAGAAGTATAAAAAAACTGCATTATTTATGGGATGACCCAATAAATGGGACTGTGAACTGACAACTGTGTTTACTGGTCATCAGGAGATCCTTATTTGCATGTGGACAAAGCAGCCATTTTACCAGGGGTCAATGTCTGGTATGGAGTATCCTCAAGAGGTTTGTTACGAGCATTTTCCTTCGAAGGTCCTGTCACTAGTCAAGCATACCTGGACATGCTATGCTTGTCCATTTAACCTGCCATACATGCACTTTGTGGTAAAGTTGAAATTTTCTTGTGAAAGATGGCACACTGCCTCACTGTTGGCCAAAATGTGTGAGCTTGCCCAGATGGAAATTTGCTAAAACACTGGACAGGGTGAGGAGGTACAGTTGAGTTCCTTGCATGTTCTCCTGATTTAACACCTGCAGATTTTTACTTATGGGACACCCTAAAGGATGCTGTATATTGAAGAAAAGTGGCTACATTGATGGCCTGTGCAGAAATCCCACTGGACATGTTGACCAACAGTGCCCAAGCAACAGTTCACCATACTAATAATAAATGCCTGGAATCCAATCGGTACTACTTTGAGCACCTTTTATAATTAGAGATTAAAGGTAATAGTTGTTGAAGATGCTGTGCAGTGAGATTGAACTCAAAACTACATGGTTGCTAAGCAAGCATCTTAACCACACAGACCTGGACCTCATGACAAAAAAAAAAATCATAACAAAACCAAAGCAATTATAAAATATCAAATATCTAGGAGTGGCTGTGTGGTAAGTAGCTTGCTAACCAACCACATGGTTCCGGGTTCAGTCCCACTGCGTGGCACCTTGGGCAAGTGTCTTCTGCTATAGCCCCGGGCCGACCAATGCCTTGTGAGTGGATTTGGTAGATGGAAACTGAAAGAAGCCTGTCGTATATATGTATATTATGCGTGTGTGTGTTTGTGTGTCTGTGTTTGTCCCCCTAGCATTGCTTGACAACCAATGCTGGTGTGTTTACGTTCCTGTCACTTAGCGGTTCGGCAAAAGAGACCGATAGAATAAGTACTGGGCTTACAAAGAATAAGTCCTGGGGTCGATTTGGTCGACTAAAGGCGGTGCTCCAGCATGGCCGCAGTCAACTGACTGAAACAAGTAAAAGTGTAAAAGAGAGAGAGAGAGAGTTGTTGAAGATGCTGTGCAGTGGGATTGAACTCAAAGCTACATGGTTGCTAAGCAAGCATCTTAACCACACAGACCTGGACCTCATGACAAATAACAAAACCCCATAAAACCAAAGCAATTATAAAACATCAAATATCTATATATGAATAAACTGGTTTAAGGGATATTTGGATGCTATTTCTAGCAGATTAAGTAACCACGTAGAGGCTCTTTCATTGATTTCATTTGTATAACATATTGGTTTTGTTCGACTCTCTCTCTCTCTCTATTAAATATTAAACATTTAAAGTAATATTACAGTGTGTCATTTACTCAAGTAATGTGCATAGACTATAAAACAGAGCTATTTCGTTTCGAAGACAGACAAAATACAAAACATAATAGTTTTCTGTTAAACAGGGTTTCAAGACAAAACAAAACCCCATCTATTAAATATTGACGGTTGGAACAAGTATTACATTCTGTGATTTACTTGTGTATTCACTGCAAAATAATGAGGCTTCTGGTTATACGGTTTAGAAGAGAGAATGGACACGATGTTTTTTGTGTCCAATTCAGATTCGATACAAAACATGGATATTAAATATTCAAATTTTACCAGGGTAATAAGTATAAATGATCTATTAACATTTATTTAATCCATAAAAAAACATGTCTATTAAATGTTGATTGCAAGGATAGGCTCCTGGCCAAAATCTTTTGTGCAAGTGGTAGAACAATTTTATCAAACTCTGGTATTTGTTTTATAAAACTTGGTGGGATGAAAGACAAGATTATAGGAAATTTGCTGGAAACATTTTTGCTGCAGGAAAATTTGTTTTTTAAAAAAACTTTTTCAACAAAAAAATAGATTAGCAGTTTTCTTAAAATGGCAACTTCGTTAGCTAACCTACGAATTAGAGAAAGGTAATTTCTTTAAAATGTGTTATTTAGTTTACAGTCTGCTTGTATGCCTCCTTCATGGTGAAATTTCCAATGGCAAATTTTCCCATAGCAAAAATGTTTATGGCAAGTTTTCTGAACACGGAAAGACAATGTTGATCCTGGTATTGTTGGAACTTAAAAATACTTGGGATTAAGGCCAGGGTAAACTGGGAAGTCACCCAGGAGCCTCACTGGTCTATAGTCCCAATTCTGCTCTCTTTTACTCTTTTACTTGTTTCAGTCATTTGACTGTGGCCATGCTGGAGCACCGCCTTTAGTCGAGCAAATCAACCCCAGGACTTATTCTTTGTAAGCCTAGTACTTATTCTATCGGTCTCTTTTGCTGAATCGCTAAGTTACGGAGACATAAACACACCAGCATCGGTTGTCAAGCGATATTGGAGGGACAAACACAGACACACAAACATATACACACACACACATATATATATATACATATATATACGACAGGCTTCTTTCAGTTTCCATCTACCAAATCCACTCACAAGGCTTTGGTCGGCCCGAGGCTATAGTAGAAGACACTTGCCCAAGGTGCCACACAGTGGGACTGAACCCAGAACCATGTGGTTGGTAAGCAAGCTACTTACCACACAGCCACTCCTACGCCTTTATTGTGGGTTGTTGTTCATAAGAAATACTAAAGGGACCAGTGCATTGATTTTCCCAGGGTCCTATAAAGTTGTGAAGACAGTCTTCAATAGGGCCCTTGTAATAAAGGAGTAGGCCATCACCTATTGATAGATTTAAACGACTATCTGTAATTGATCCTATAGAAATGACGTGTGTTTTTCTGAAATGCTACATGTTGGAAGGTTTTAAATTAGATCACTTTAACCCCTTTGTTACCATATTTCTGTGGGTGTTCACTGCTGTTGTTTCAATTAATTTTGACAATAATGAATTTAGTTAAATTACTTTGCCATTATAGGCGCAGGAGTGGCTGTGTGGTAAGTAGGTTGCTTACAAACCACATGGTTCCGGGTTCAGTCCCACTGCATGGCATCTTGGGCAAGTGTCATCTGCTATAGCCCCGGGCCGACCAACGCCTTGTGAATGGATTTGGTAGGTGGAAACTGAAAGAAGCCTGTTGTATATATATATATATATATATATATATATATATATATGTATGTGTGTGTTTGTGTGTCTGTGTTTGTCCCCCTAGCATTGTTTGACAACTGATGCTGCTGTGTTTACGTCCCCGTCACTTAGTGGTTCGGCAAAAGAGACCGATAGAATAAGTACTGGGCTTACAAAGAATAAGTTCCGGGGTCGATTTGCTCGGCTAAAAGGTGGTGCTCCAGCATGGCCACAGTCAAATGACTGAAACAAGTAAAATGAGTAAAGAGTAAAGAGAGTAAATTAGTAAAATTACTTTGTCATTATTAATCTGGTGTTTGGAACACAAACTGACATGAAAATTTGATGGACGGTTTTAATTGAGATTACTTTAACACAGGAAGTTTGTGCTTAGAATCAGAGACAGTCTCAGGAGGATTTGGTGTTAAAGAATGATGCAGAACCACTTTCAACATTGGTATGTTCCAGATAACTGCAATACCAGAAATACTAGAAATTTGTGAGGGTTTTTGTCACATTCACACTTGAAATTTATTCCCCACAGACAATGTTACTCATTACTCGTTACTCTTTTACTTGTTTCAGTCATGTGACTGTGGCCATGCTGAAGCACCGCCTTTAGTCGAGCAAATCAATCCCAGGACTTATTCTTTGTAAGCCCAGTACTTATTCTATCAGTCACTTTTGCCGAACTGCTGAGTTATGGGGACATAAACACACCAGTATCGGTTGTCAAGTGATGTTGGGGGGACAAACACAGACACACAAACATATACACACACACACATATATATATACATGTGTGTGTGTGTGTCTCGATAAACCACAATTGTCCCTGAAAGTTGTTGTTTTTTATATGTTTGCTGTGGATTGCTTGAAGCTAACTTTCTTCCTACACCTCGATCCCTAGATCTTACATTTATACTTATTCTTATGTTTGTTTCAGTCATTTGACTGCAGCCATGCTGGAGCACCACCCTTAGTCGAACAAATCGACCCCAGGACTTATTCTTTGTAAGCCTGGTACTTATTCTATCGGTCTCTTTTGCCGAACTGCTAAGTTACAGGGACATAAATATACCAACATCGATTCTCAAGTGATGGTGGGGTGACAAACACTGACACACAAACACACACACAAGCATATATACGACAGACTTCTTTCAGTTTCCATCTGCCAAATCCACTCACAGGGCTTTGGTCTGCTTCTTCTTGTCACGTCGTACCGTGCCAAGTTAAGGCAGTTTGCTAAAACTTGTCCTTTCTGTTGTTCTGTGCTGTTCTGAGTTAAGGCTCCTTCCCATCATGCCATACCACGCTGAGTCAATGTTCCTTCTAGTGCCATGCGGAGTTAAAACTTGACCTTCCTCTATTGTTTGTTCTGGAGAAGGAGGAGGACATTTATGGCTGCAGTCCAGTGAATGAAACAAGTAACATATTCCTCTAGGAACCATTCAAGTGTTAATCATTGATTCCAAAAGGATAAAAGGCAAAATTGACCTCGACAGAATTTTAACAAAGATGGACAAAATACCAAATTCTTGTCATAAAGTCTGCACTAGTCACATCCTTACCCATGCCAACAATGGTTTATATTGTCCACATAAGGCTGGAAAAGTGTAGAAACATTGATGAGATAGCTTGGTTGGCCCTCAGCATAAACAACACGTCATTATGCCTAAAACAGATAGAATTCAGCGTAAAGTATACTAGCCGTCAATATGGCTAACCACTAAGGGTGGGTGTTACTGTAGCTTTTAACCCCAGGAGAACATCGTCTCCAGCTGGCTTTAGGCACACTATTTGTGCCCTTATGGTTTTTGCAAAGGGAGGTCATCCCTCTTTCGTAAGCCTAAGTGATACACACGGACTGCAGTTTCGAGGTGCTTGCCTCTTGTCAACGCACGGTAATCACCGGTTTACAATGAAAAGGAAGACCTGAATGCAAATACTTATGGGTTTTTCTAGTAACTGTCACTGATTTCAGTTCTATATTTAAGAGATGAGGAATTATGTACATTATTTACATTTGATGGATATTTGTCCTCATCTTGTTTGTTGTTAACACAACATTTCGGCTGATATACTGGAGGGTATATCAGCCGAAACGTTGTGTTAACAACAAACAAGATGAGGACAAATATCCGTCAAATGTAAATAATGTACAGATAGAATAATTATCATTGCTTTTTTTTATGGCAACGATTTAGCAGAATAATTAGCGTGATGGATAAAATACCCAGCAACGTGTTTTCAAGCTTTACGTTCTGAGTTAAAATTACATCAAGATCGACTTTGACTTTTAGGGGGTTCGCTTGCATACTCTGTTCCCGGGCCCATGCTCAACACATTCGGTAGGAATTACATAGGGAGCCAAATCAAACTGTTTTAAATAATACACACACACACGAGCACATACACACATACATATATATATATATATATATATATATACGGGCGAAATGCTTTGCTGTATTTCGTCTGCCGTTACGTTCCCAGTTCAAATTCCGCCGAGGTCGACTTTGCCTTTCATCCTTCCGGGGTCGATAAATTAAGTACCAGTTACGCACTAGGGTTGATGTAATCGACTTAACCCCTTTGTCTGTCCTTGTTTGTCTCTGTGTTTAGCCCCTTGTGGGTAGTAAAGAAATATATATATATATATATATATAATACGCGTATACACTCGTTCACTTACTAATAACACTATACTAATACGAACGTAGTAGAAAAAAATGCTCTGGGAAAGATGAAAGGAGAAAAAGAGAGAGAGAAGGAGAGAGGCAAGAGGATTGGGTCAAAGAGAAGCAAGGCTCAACGGGAGAGAGACAAGTCTATAGAGAGACTACGAAAGGTACAGGCACGTTTCTAGGAGGTGAAGAAGCAAAAGAAGAAAAGAGAAAGAAAGAAAGAAAATAAGAAGAAAACCTGAAGAAGAGAGCAAAGGAGAATACTAGAGAGGAGGAGGGCATAGAAGATGAAAGATGGAAAGAGGGGAGAGAGACTTAGAGGTGGCGGTAGTGAAGAAGAGGGGGTTAGTATGGATTAGGTTGCTTCCCCTTGTCACACTCTATCTCCTATTAGCATTTCAACCCCCATCATCCACCACCAGCGCCCTTTGAACCAAAGAAGGGGATCGTTATTTCATGAGGTGGTTTTTGACCTGCTAGAAATAGCAGCCAAATTCTCATAAATTTTAACCAATCTTTGTAAGCCTAGTACTTATTCTATCGGTCTCTTTTGCCGAACCGCTAACTTACGGGGACGTAAACACACCAGCATCGGTTGTCAAGCGATGTTGGTGGGACAAACACATACACAAACACAACACACACACACATATATATATATACGACGGGCTTCTTTCAGTTTCCATCTACCAAATCCACTCACAAGGCTTTGGTAGAAGACACTTGCCCAAAATGCCACGCAGTGGGACTGAACCCGGAACCATGTGGTTGGTAAGCAAGCTTCTTACCACACAGCCACTCCTGCGCCTACAGATGGTCACATTTGGAATGCTTTTGATCCCTATATCAACTCGATTAGAGGTTGTTGGGTGTGGAGGTGACCTTGAGCTCCAATCTGCTTCAATCTGCTTGAAATAGCAGCAAAATCCAGTTGTCTTAAAACAAGAATGACACGACAGTTAACGTTTTAAAAAGACTAGACTGTCACATTTGGGATGTTTTTGATGCATGGATCAGCTCAGTTTGTGGCGGTGGAACGGATGAGTTAGAACTAAACAAGAATACCAGTTGACAGCGACAATGGAGGGGACTGCATATTTATTCAACTTGCTAGAAATAGCAGCCAAATCGCTTTCACATCACAGTTGTATTGTTTGAAAATAAAAGGACATGGGATGGAAGCACTCCGTCGGTTACGACGATGAGGGTTCCGGTTGATCCGAATCAACGGAACAGCCTGCTCATGAAATTAACGTGTAAGTGGCTGAGCACTCCACAGACATGTGCACCCTTAACGTAGTTCTCGGGGATATTCAGCGTGACACAGAGAGTGACAAGGCCGGCCCCTTGAAATACAGGTACAACAAAAACAGGAAGCAAGAGTGAGAGAAAGTTGTGGTGAAAGAGTACAGCAGGGATCACCACATACTACCCCTGACACACTATGTCTGAAAGACCCCTCCTCTCCAAAAAAAAAAAGAAGAAAAATCAAAGAAAGAACCCCCTCAAAAAAAAAAAAAATTTCGATGGACTGGTTATGGTTGGGATGTTTTTCGACCATAGGGTTTACTCGACCAGAACTGACCTGTAATTAAACAACAACAACAAGGCTTAGAACAACAACAACACAAACAACCACATTCACGTTCTCTTTTTGTTTGTATGTTTGTCTTCCTCTCTTAATAGATACTAAG
>NC_043020.1:7430499-7457999 GCF_006345805.1 Octopus sinensis
ACTATGATGACGACGATGATGTACCTCCATCATCTCCTATTTCACCATTCTTTATCATTCTGTGGATATTGCATCTGTTTACCTGTTGCTATATCATCCCCTGTCATATTTGTCTAGGCGTATGGAGTAGCTTGTTTACCGACTGCATGGTTCCGGGTTCAGTCCCACTGCGTGGCATCTTGGGCAAGTGTCTTCTGCTATAGCCTCGGGCCGACCAAAGCCTTGTGAGTGGATTTGGTAGACGGAAACTGAAAGAAGCCCGTCGTATATATGTATATATATATATATATATATATATATATGTGCGTGTATGTTTGTGTGTCTGTGTTTGTCCCCTAGCATTGCTTGGCAACCGATGCTGGTGTGTTTATGTCCCCGTAACTTAGCGGTTCGGCAAAAGAGACCGATAGAATAAGTACTGGGCTTACATAGAATAAGTTCCGGGGTTGAGCTGCTCGATTAAAGGCGGTGCTGCAGCATGGCCACAGTCAAAATGACTGAAATAAGTAAAAAAAAAAAATAGGAGTGGCTGTTGTGGTAAGTAGTTTGTCTACTAACCACATGTTCCGGGTTCAGTCCCACTGGTGGCACCTTGGGCAAGTGCCTCTACTATATAGCCTCGGCCAGCCAATGCTTGTGAGTGGATCTGGTAGACGGAAACTGAAAGAAGCCCGTCGTATATATGTATATTATATATATATATATATGTGCGTGTATGTTTGTGTGTCTGTGTTGTCCCCTGCATTGCTTGGCAACCGATGCTGGTGTGTTTATGTCCCCGTAACTTAGCGGTTCGGCAAAAGAGACCGATAGAATAAGTACTGGGCTTACATAGAATAAGTTCCGGGGTTGAGCTGCTCGATTAAAGGCGGTGCTGCAGCATGGCCACAGTCAAAATGACTGAAACAAGTAAAAAAAAAAAATAGGAGTGGCTGTGTGGTAAGTAGTTTGTCTACTAACCACATGGTTCCGGGTTCAGTCCCACTGTGTGGCACCTTGGGCAAGTGCCTTCTACTATAGCCTCGGGCCAGCCAATGCCTTGTGAGTGGATCTGGTAGACGGAAACTGAAAGAAGCCCGTCGTATATATGTATATATATGTATGTGCGTGTATGTTTGTGTGTCTGTGTGTGTCCCCCTAGCATTGCTTGACAACCGATGCTGGTGTGTTTATGTCCCCGTTTATGTACCCCCATCAGCCCCTATTTCACCATTCTTTATCATTCTGTGGATATTGGCATCTGTTTACCTGTTGCTATAATATATCCCCTGCCATATTTGTCGAAGCATTTTATTCCAGCAACGGACATGATTTTCTCAAATCACAACACACACAAACAAAAGAAAAAAAAAAACAAACCCAGACAATAAACTTTAGTATTACACAGATGTGTGTGAGTGTGTGTGTTTCTGTGTGTTTCTGTGTGTTTGTGGGTGTGTCCGCTGTTGTTATTGATGATGAGAGTGTCTATAGACCTGATGATGATGATGGTGATGATGATGATGATGAGGATGACGAGGATGAGGATGATGATGACGATGATGGTGATGATGACGATGACGATGACGATGATGATGATGATGATGGTGATGATGATGATGACGACGATGATGATGATGATGATGACGATGATGATGACGATGACGACGATGATGATAATGATGATGACGATGACGATGACGATGACGACGACGACGATGACGATGATGACGATGATGATGATGATGATGATGATGATGATGATGATGATATCTATGGTGAGGTAACTGTTCTTGAAGTTTGTGTTGTTGTTGTTGTTGTTCTCCTTGATTATGGCAGATGTTATTGTCGACGTTGCTGTCGTCATACAGTTGTATTTTCTGCTCTCATTTTAAATAATTCATTTTGTTAGTAAAAGAGAAGGATGATACAGTATTGGTGGTGGTGGTGGTGGTGTCGGTGGTGGTGGTGGTGGCTGTTGTTGTGATGGTGGTCTTGGTGACAGTGATAGCGGGGAGTGACATGGAGGTGGTTGGAACGATGGTGGTGGTGGTGGTGGTGGTGGTGATGATGGGGGGTGGATAGCAGAAATGGTGGTAGTGGTGACATTGGTGGTGGTGATGGTGGTGGTGGTTGTAGTAGTGGTAGTGATAACTAGTTGAAGATAATGGTGGTGATGGTGGCGGTGGTGGTGGTGGAGTTGGTTGTGGCGGTGGTGGTGGTGGTGGTGGCCGTGGTGGTGGTGATGGTGGTGGTGGTGGTGGTGGTGGCGTTGGTGTTAGGAACATTCCTCCCCATATCAACGGACCCACACATACACACATAAACAAACAACAATCACACACTCGTAAAAAGACACCCACCCGCCTCCGTGCACACGCTTATAAATAAACACTAACATCTCACATACACACACAAATACGCATATACATACACACACACAAATACACATACACACACACAAATACATATACACACACACATATACACATACACACACACATATACACATACACACACACATATACACATACACACACACAAATACATATACACACACACAAATACACATACACACACAAATACACACACACGCACAAATACACATACACACACAAATACACACACACGCACACACAAATACACATACACACACAAACACAGTTATTAACTAACCATTGACACTCATTCACTTACACATTACACACACACACTCACACACACACTCCTGTGGACCTACAGTCACACACGTGTTTGTTTCTGTTGCTCGTTAAGGTTTGTTTGTTAACGAGCGTCCAACAGCTTGCTCCTCATTATTAGGCCTCTAATACTTTGGAATCGACCACAGCCAACACAGCAAGACAAAGAGTGAGAGAGAGAGAGAGAGTGAGGGGAAAGGAGAGAGAGAAAGAGGCAGAGGGGAAAGAGAAAGAAAGGAAGAAAGAAAGAAGGAAAGGAGATGGGGAGGGAGGCCAGCGCCGACTGAGTATTCCTTAGTTACTATGGATTCCCACAAAGACATGACTATTTTATCTAAGACCAGCTGTATCACAACATGGTCCGTGTAGAAAGAATGTTTGATTTTCAAACCGAGGGATCATCGGTTCAATTCCAGTCAAATGCTCGTATATCGATGCTGTATTTTCTGACATACAAGATACAAGTCAATGTAATATATAGTTATTTCTTTACTACCCACAAGGGGCTAAACACAGAGGGGACAAACAAGGACAGACAAAGGGATTAAGTCGATTACATCAACATCAGTGCGTCACTGGTACTTAATTTATCGACCCCAAAAGGATGAAAGGCAAAGTCGACCTCTGCGGAATTTGAACTCAGAACGCAGCGGTGGACGAAATACCTATTTCTTTACTACCCACAAGGGGCTAAACACAGAGGGGACAAACAAGGACAGACACACGGATTAAGTCGATTACATCGACTCCAGTGCGTAATTGGTACTTAATTTATCGACCCCGAAAGGATGAAAGGCAAAGTCGACCTCGGCGGAATTTGAACTCAGAATGCAGCGGCGGACGAAATACCTCAAAGCATTTTGCCCGGCGTGCTAACGTTTCTGCCAGCTCGCCACCTTAATATATAGTGTAAACATGTTGTCCAAACAGGTGCAGAAGTACAGGGGTGGCTGTGTAGTAAGGAGTTGGAGTAAGGGAAGGTGGTGGGCTGGCAGAATCGTTAGCACGCCGGGCAGAATGCTTAGTGGTATTTCGTCTGCTGCTACGTTCTGAGTTCAAATTCCGCTGAGGTCAACTTTGCCTTTCATCCTTTCGGGGACGATAAATTAAGTACCAGTTACACACTGAGGTCGATGTAATCGACTTAATACCTATGTCTGTCCCTGTTTGTCCCCTCTGTGTTTAGCCCCTTGTGGGTAGTAAAGAAATAGGTATTTTGTCTGCTGCTACGTTCTGAGTTCAAATTCTGCCGAGGTCAACTTTGCCTTTCATCCTTTCGGGGGTTGATAAATTAAGTACCAGTTACACACTGGGGTTGATGTAATCGACTTAATCTCTTTGTCTGTCCCTGTTTGTCCCCTCTATGTTGAGCCTCCCCCCTCCTGTGGGCAATAAAGAAATAAGGAGTTGGCTTCTCAATCACATGGCTCTGGGTTCAGTCCCATTGCATGGCACCTTGGGCAAGTGTCTTCTACTATAGCACCAAGCTGACCAAAGGATGAAAGGCAAAGTCGACCTTGGCAGAATTTGAACTCAGAACATGAAGACAAGCACATGGCTACTAAACATTTTGTCTGGGGTTGGTGCTAAGGGTTCTGACAGCATACAGCCTTAATAATGTTTTCTCTGTTGGTCACAGGGGCCGACATAGAACATACAAGGGATGCAAATACAAAGGCACAAACGGAGGGGTTTACCGTGTAAACATATAATAAAGCAATAACAAAAATGAATAATAAAATTAAACAATTAAAATTCCCAAATAGGGGACGGGAGACTTCCAAGGGAAAAACCGTGCAAACCCCACAGAAAATCACGGTTTCCCTGACCACATAGGCAAGTGCTTGCTCCCTTTCTTACTCCACTCAGAAGCACATGCTCAAAGCAGGGCTTACTGCCTTAATAATAATCAGGATGATGATGATGATAATGACGATGATGACGACGATGATGATGATGATGATGATATGATGATGATGATGATGATGATAATGACGATGATGACGACGATGATGATGATGATGATAGTGATGATGATGATGATGATGATGATGATCAGTCTTTCTACTAAAGGCACAAGGACTGAAATTTTGGGGAGGGGCTAAGTCGATTACATTGATCCCCAGTACTCCGCTGGTACCTAACTTATTGACCCTGAAAGGATGAAAGGCAAAGATGACCTTGGCAGAATTTAAATTGTAAAGACGGACGAAATGTCTGCCTTTAGGTTTTGGGTATGGTACACTAACGATTCTGCCACCTCACTACCATCAATAATAATGATGATGATGATGATGATGGTGGTGGTGGTGGTGGTGGTGGTGGTGATGAGGAAAAGAAGAATGATGATGATGATAATTAGCATCATCATTGTCATGATGATGATGATGATGATGCTGACAACGACGACTCAAATCAAAACTTAATTCAAGGACTTTGATGTGATCGACATGTGGAAGGTTGGTGTCACGCATTCTGGTGGCTGAATATTGGAAGGGAATGGAAAATGAAACAAAGGCATTGGACAGAAACAAAACAAAGAAAAAAAAAAGAAAAGAAAACAAGATAAAGTTGACCTATAAACGGAGAGCTGGGCTTGTATATTATGAATCAATAAAAGATATGTTTCTGTGCGTGCAATGTGTGTATGTGTGTGTGTATATATATATATATATATATATATATATATATACACACACATACACACACACACATCATCATCATCATCATCGTTTAGCGTCCGCTTTCCATGCTGGCATGGGTTGGATGGTTCAACTGGGGTCTGGGAAGCCAGGAGGCTGCACCAGGCTCCAGTCTGATCTGGCAATGTTTCTACGGCTGGATGCCCTTCCTAACGCCAACCACTCCGAGAGTGCAGTAGATGCTTTTTATGTGCCACCGGCACAGGGGCCAGACAAGGCTGGCAAACATCCACGATCAGATGGTGCTTTTTATGTGCCACCGGCACAGGGGCCAGACGAGGCAGACGAGGCTGGCTAACGGCCACGATCGGATGGTGCTTTTTATGTGCCACCGGCACGGAGGCCAGTTGGGGCGGCGCTGGCAACGGCCACATTCGGATGGTTCTCTTACGTGCCACCGGCACTGGTATTACACACATATATATAAATGTATGAGACATATGGTGTAGTGCTTGGGGTGTTGGACTCATGATTGTAAGGACTGCGGTTTTGATTCCTGGATCAGACAATGCAAAGAAATTGACCCCAGGACTTATTTTCGTTGTGAGCCTAGTATTTATTCTATCAGGCTCCTTTGCCGAACCGCTAAGTTATGGTGGGGGGACGCAAACACACCAACATCAATTGTCAAGCGATGGTGAGGGTGGGGTGGGGCAGGCACAAACACAGACACAGACACACACACACACACACACACAAATGTATACAGGTTCAGTTTCTGTCAACCAAATCCACACACAGCAGAAGACACTTGTCCAAGGTGTCATGCAGTAGGACTGAACCTAGAACCATGTGGTTAGGAAGCAAGCTTCTTATCACACAGCCATATATATATATATATATATATATACTCTTTTATTTGTTTCAGTCATTTGACTACAGCCATGCTGGAGCACCACCTTTTAGTCGAACAAATCTTCCCCAGGACTTATTCTTTGTAAGCCCAGTATTTATTCTATCGGTGTCTTTTTGCTGGACCACTAGATTACGGGGACATAGACACACCAGCATCGGATGTCAAACGATGGTGGGGGGACAAACACAGACACACAAACATATACACACACACACACATATATATATATATATAGAGAGAGAGAGAGACTTAGTTATTTTAATATTTCTATTATTGAAAACAAGTGGATGTATTCCACCGAAACTAGGTAAATAAAACCATCGAACAGAGATTGTCGGAAGCGACACCTACTGGCTGGCTACGCTGCATTGAAAAGGGGCAATACTCCGAAACGCGTCTGTAGCTGCCGGTCAAGTAGTGTGGAGCGACTGACCTCCCTTGTTCGAAGGTTATATGGATACAGTTTGTGTATCAAATAGCTAACTTAAGGCGATGGCCTCATGGAGCTAATAAGCGGACAGCTTTTTTCTTATTTTTATAAGAATGCCATATTAGTATGGCGATAACTATTATTTTCCGGGAACGCTGCCGCTGTTCTCTTTTAGAGAGACTTAGTTATTTTAATATTTCTATTATATACATATACATATCTGTAAAATAATATGTGACCTTTATTCAATAGCCAAGATAAAACTCTGAGTTTCGGATGCCGAGGTGGAAATCCACAACACCATCTCTTCGGTTATCTGGCCATCATGATTGTAAGAGATGGTGTTGTTGATTTCCACCTCGGCATCCGAAATTCAGAGTTTTATCTTGGCTATTGAATAATTATCACATATTATTTTACAGATAAATTCCTCTATTTACATAATATTGAGGTCTCTTTCTTTCTTTTGTTATCTTACCATTTTTACCAATATATATATATACATATATACAATGGGCTTTTTTCAGTTTCCATCTACCAAATCCACTCACAAGGCTTTGGTTGGACCGAGACTATAGACATGAGTAGCTGACCCCCTACAAAACCTGGCATTGCACTCTCTTCTCGTAGTTCAAACCCCTCTTCTCCTCGCATCATGCTGATTCCTCCAGCAGGGTTTGTAGCTTCTGCAAGTTGCATGGTGACCTTACCAGTGCCGAAGGCATCGAAAAGGTACCTAGTCCTCACTGTGAAGTGGTTGGCATTAGGAGGGGCGTCCAGCCATGAAAATCATGCCAAAGCAGACCACTGGCGCTTAATACAGTCCTTGGACACATCAGATCCTCTCATACCATCCAAACCATACCAGCACAGAACATGTATGTTAAATGATGATGATGATGACGATGATGATGATGATGATAATGATGGTAATAATGATGATAATGATGATGATGATGATGATGATGATGATTGATGATGATGGTAATGATGATAATGATGATGATGATAATGATGATGATGATGATGATGATGATGATGATGATGATGAAGATGACGACGATGATGATGATGATGATGATGATGATGATGATGATGGGGATGATGACGATGATGATGATGATGGTGATGATGATGATGATGATGATGATGGTAATAATGATGATGATGATGATGACGTTGACGATGATGATGATGATAATGATATAATGATGGTAATAATGATGATAATGATAATGATGATGATGATGATGATAATGATAAAAATGATGATGATGATGATTATGATGATGATGATGATGATGATGATGATGATGATGATGGTAATATTGATGATAATGATGATGATGATGATGATGGTAATATTGATGATAATGATGGATGATGATGATGATGATGATGATGATGATGATGATGATGTTGATGATGATAATGATGATGATGATGATGACAATATAGCAAAATCAGTTATGACAACGAGTGTTCCAGTTGATCTGATCAATGGAACGGCCTGCTCATGAAACTGAAATTAACGTTCAAGTGGCTGAGTACTCCACAGACGGACGTACCCTTAATGTAGTTCTCAGGTAAAATTTAGCAAGACATACTGAATGTGATAGGGCTGGCTCCTTTGAATCACAGGTACAATGCATTTTTGCCAACCGAGTGAACTGGCACCGTGTGAAAATAAAGTATCTTGCTCAAGGACACAGTGCACTGCAAGATGTTGAACTCATGGCCTTACGACCTTGACCTGGATATCCCTGACCACTTAGCCACACACCTTTACTGATGAGGATATATAAGCTGAAACATGGTTGTGTGGCTAAGAAGTTTACCTTCACAGTCATGTGGCTTCGGGTTCAGTTCCACTATGTGGTACGTTGGGTGAATGTGTTCTACTATTTCCCTTGGGCAACCAAAGCCTTGTGAGTGGATTCGATAGATGGAAACTGAAAAGAAGCCCAACAGGTATAATTTGAACAAACCATCATATGTCAGTTAATAGAAAAAAGGTGGGCTAACTTTTGCCTTATGTTCAGTATACAATTCCTGTATGTACGCACACACACACACACACACCACACCCACACACCACACACACACATACACACCACATACACACCACAGACACACCACATACCACATCAGTTTATCATATATGTATATTATACATACATACATACAGACACATAGACAACAGATTCATAGATAGATAGACAGCCATAAATATATATATATATATATAGTATATATATATATATATATATATATAATATATATATATATATATACATATACATACATACATGCATGCACACATACATACATATGTATATTTATGCACTAGCAGAATGCCTGGCATTGCCTAGACTGAAAAGTGATCTGTAAATAGCCCATAATTACTGTTAATGACTTAACGAAGACATATTTAGTTTAATAGAACACTAATGGATTTCTCTTACAACTTTCTCAGCCACAAAAGTAATGAAGCTGTTTTGACAATTTCGTTGCTGGTAATCTGGTTGCCAATGTCCTCTGTTATTGATACCTGTTTAATATTAATCCGGTAGTCAGTCCAAAGTGAAGCTGTTTGAAGACAAGGAGGAATTTCATTGGTTGTTGTTATTGCTATTCATCATCATCATCATTTAATGTCTGCTTTCCATGCTAGCATGGGTCGGACGGTTCGACTGGGGTCTGGGAAGCCAGGAGGCTGCACCAGGCTCCAGTCTGATCTGGCAGTGTTTCTACAGCTGGATGCCCTTTCTAACGCCAACCACTCCGTGAGTGTAGTGAATGCTTTTTACGTGCCACCGGCACAGGTGCCAGGGAAGGCTGGCAACGGCCATGATCGATTGGTGCTTTTTACGTGCCACTGGCACAGGTGCCAGGGGAGGCTGGCAACAGCCATGATCGATTGGTGCTTTTTACGTGCCACTGGTACAGATGCCGGGGAAGGCTGGCAATGGCCATGATCGATTGCTGCTTTTTACGTGCCACTGGCACAGGTGCCAGGGGAGGCTGGCAATGGCCACCATCGATTGGTGCTTTTTATGTGCCACTGGCACGGAAGTCAGTCAAGGAAGCACTGGCAATGGCCACAATTGATTGGTGCTTTTTACGTGCCACTGGCACAGGTGCCAGGGGAGGCTGGCAATGGCCACGATCGATTGGTGCTTTTTATGTTCCACTGGCACGGAAGCCAGTTAAGGAAGCACTGGCATCAGCCATGTTTGGATGGTGCTTTTTACGTACGTGCCACCAGCACAAGTATCACAACTACAATTTCCATTTGATTTTTATTTTGATGTTGATGTACTTGACTCAGTAGGTCTCCTCAAGCACAGCAGGTTACCCTATTATTATTACTATTATTATTATTATTATTTATATATTTGTTGTGCAAGATTTTTTATGTGAAATCGTGTGTTGAAACAGATATTGTTATATTTCGGAATGGTCATTTTGCCAGTTTAGCTAATAAAAACACACGCACTATATATTTGGTGTTATTTATTTTTTACATTAATCTTAATCTTATTTCGGCCAGAGTTCTTTCGTCACACTCCTGTGACCGCATCAGTGGTCCTTTGCTTTCTTCTTTCGTATTTGTGTTTCTCCTTACTAACCATCAGTCATTTTGTATTTCTATTGTATGTGTCTTCATTTGCGCATGCTTATATCTCTATGTGCGTCTATGTTTATTTAGTGTGTGTGTGTGGGTGGATGCCTGTAATATTTGTATCTTCTGTTTATATATGTTCATGTAATTTGTTTTTGTTGTTGTTGTTTTTGTTTATTCTTATTTTGTTCATGTGTTTACATCCGCTTATTATTATTATTATCATTACCTATGCTTGTATGTATGTATGTATAACAACAATACTAGTAATAATAATAATAAAAAAAAAAAAAAACTTATATAGTTATTTATTTCTATTTGTTTATTTATCTGTATTTATTATGTTTTCGGGATCCTCTACCGTCATATGTTGTGGTGTGTGCTAGTGTTCCATTCTAGTTTCCTATTCAGGCTAGGAATTTGTCAAATTACAGAAGCTACATACATAATAGAAAATAAACCTAGGGGTCGATGTAGTGGACTAATCCCCTCCTCCAAAATTTCAGGCCTTGCGCCTGTAGTAGAAAGGATCCTGGTAGTGAACAGCTGACACCATAGTACATCTCCAGTGCTAGAAGCTGTGCAAAGACAATAAAATGATATTAGGTTGTCAAGAAAGTTCTTGCGGAATTTTAAATTTTTCGCACCTACCTTACCATTGTAAAAATATACAATCATATCATTAAGATTTCGAAGCTATGAGATAAAGCTTGATTAAGTCAAAACAATCTGAATGCTAAAAGGTTAAATTGTGGCTCAGTGGTTAGAGCATCTGGCTTACAATCATGAGGTAGTGAATTCAATTCCTGTACTGGGCTGCGTGTTGTGTTCTTGAGCAAGACTCTTTATTTCATGTTACTCCAGTTCACTCTGCTGTAGAAATTAATTGCAACATCACTGGTGCCAAGCTGTATCAGCCTTTGCTTTTTCCTTGGATAACATTGGTGGCATGGAGAGGGGAGGCTGGTATGCATGGATGACTGCTGGTCTTCCATGAACAACCTTTCCCAGACTTGTGCCTGGGAGAGGAACTTTCTAGGTGCAATTCCATGATTGAAAGGAGTTTTGCTCTTACTCTTTATGCCAGAAAATACATAAATGTTTTGTTACCTTCCATGAAAGGTGACTTCCTGATGGATCAATATTAAGGAACTCTTTCTTCCTACCAGGCTCTGGAAACTTGATTGATTTGAGTGAAACGTATTTGCTAATTAAATCAAAATATGGTCCTGTTGCAAGCCCCAATCGCATTATCATCCCACCTACTCAGCCCCCACCAATCTATCCACCTGCCCACCCCCTCCACTTATTCACCCAACACCTACCTATCCACCATCCACCCACTGTCCACCTCGACCTACTTATCCTCCACCTATTAAAATAAGGTCCGGTTGCAAGCACTGACCCCACTATAGTGCCACTTACCCAGCCGTCTGTCTCACCTGCCTACCTTCCTCCCAATCCCCCTACAACTCTTGACCGAACGCCTACATATCTCACCATCCACTCTATACCCTCACCTGTCCATTTCTTCATCCCCCCACTTGACCAGCCTCCACCCATCCAGCGTACACCTACCTAGTCTCCATCAATTTTCCCTCCACTCCTCCACCTGTCCAACTTCCATTTATCTCTCCCCACCTCCCCACCCTTTATCACCCACCACTACCACCACCACCACACGTTCCCATCCACCTACTCCCCCACCGCCACCCATCCACCCTCCACCTAACCCCACCCCAACTCCATCTATTATTTAATCAATTCAGACATATATTTGTCTCTTAATCTAATCTTGCTATCTATTAATTGATTTCTTACAATATCTATCAATCTCTCTCTGACTACACGTCTCTTTGCCTCTCTTCTTCTTTCTCACCCTCATCTTTTTTATATATGTGCATGTGTGCGCACGTGTGTGTGTGTGTGTGTGTGTGGGTGTGTGTGTATGTGTGTGTGTGTGTGTGTGTGTGTGCACGTGTTAAGGTGATAAGGTGTTCTGGAAGGCTGTTTTTTCTCAACTGACCACAATCAATCAGGAGAGACTACAAAATATTTTGAATGTATTAAATATTTAATAATGTCTAATATCTCTTTCCCCCTCCCCCTCCCTCATTCCCTTCTCTTTCTTCCCACCCTTTTCCCCCCTACCCCATCTCTCTCCTCTCTCATATATATATACATAGGGAGAATTCGCACAAAAACAAAAGACGAAGACAGGTGGTGTAGACAACAAACAGACGTATTAATTTAATGCTCAGGAAGTGACAAAGTCTTTAATGTTTCGAGCCTATGCTCTTCCACAGAAAGAAACACAGAAAGAAACAAGGAGAGAAAATAAAGAATGTGTAGTGGCTAGCGATCCATCATGGCGAAGGCCAGGCAGAAGGGTCACACAGGATAGCTAGGGAGAAGGGGAGATAATAAAGTGGTGGTGATCCCAAAACGAAGGTGCGTGTGCGTGTGTATAAGAGAGTTTGTATGTGTGTGTGGAAGAGGACTGGTGATCTTGACGTGTGCATGTGTGTATGTGTAGGTGTGAAAATGTGGGTCTGGATCAGCTGGTTTTGTTCGTTAATTTCCGTAAAAATTTTTTATTCATTTACATTTGTTTTAAAGTGAAAGAGAGGAGGAAGTGAAAGATGTATGAACGTGTATATGAAATGGACATGTGTATGTGTGTGAGAGAGAGAGAGAGAGAAAGAGAGAGTGCCACTTTCACATGGATGAGAACACTCACATTCACTCACTCACTCTCTCTCTCTCTCTCTCTCATGGACACATGCACACATACATACAAAAAAGATGTACACATATGTATTAATGTATGTATGTATACATGACAACACACCCCTTCACTCACTCTCTCTTTCTTTCTCACTCTCTTACTTCCTCTCTCTCTCTTTCACACACATACACATCCATTTCATACACATGGTTATACATCTTTCACTTTCTCCTCTCTTTCACTTTAAAACAAAAATGAATACAATTATTTACGGAAATTAACGAACTCCAGATGACAAGTGAAAGATCATTATTCACTTAAAAATGATTTTAAAAAATACATTAAAATATTGTCTGTTTAAAGAAAACTAAAACATAAATATTTACTATACAAACAACTTACATTTTTGAAATCAAATTCAGTTAAAAAATATTTCTAATGATTGAAATATTGTGTATGTCAAAAAGTCGATGTTTTTATCTTAGTGAGCACGAAGACTATGTGTGTGTATATGTCATAGATAACGGATGTGTGTGTGTGTTGATTGATATGCCATGACATTCATTATATGTGTGTGTATTCTGTATGTGTGTACGTGTGTTGACATCATGGAAGCGATGTATTTTTTTGCGCCAAGAAATAACAAACAAAAATTGTGTTTAATTGTTTTCCTTAACAAATAGAGTCCCAGATATCACAAAAATTTGTACTGCACTGCAATAAATAAATATGCAAAAAATTAAGATAAAATATACTGTTTTGGCCTTACCCATGATCCTTTATACAATAAAATATACTATTTCTGAGATATTTCAGGTATACACAAACATCTCTAGAGTTTTAGTATTATCAAGATGCATATGTTTGTGTGTCTGTGTTGACAACCGATGTTGGTATGTTTATGTCCCCGTAACTTAGCAGTTCAGCAAAAGAGAATGATAGAATAAGTACTAGGCTTACAAAGAATAAGTCCTGGGGTCGATATGTTCGACTAAATGCGGTGCTCCAGCATGGCCACAGTCAAATGACTGAAACAAATAAAAGTAAAAGAAGAAAGAATATATATCGATCAACATCAATGGAAATTGCAGCTGTGATACCAGTGCCGGTGGTACGTAAGAGAACCATCCGAACGTGGCTGTTGCCAGTGCCACCCTACTGGCCTCGACCCGGTGGCATGTAAAAAGCACCAGCCGATCGTGGCCGTTACCAGCCTCGCCTGGCCCCCATGCCGGTGGCACGTAAAAAGCACCATCTGATCGTGGCTGTTTGCCAGCCTCCCCTGGCACCTGTGCCGGTGGCACGTAAAAAGCACCCACTACACTCATGGAGTGGTTGGCGTTAGGAAGGGCATCCAGCCGTAGAAACATTGCCAGATCAGACTGGGCCTGGTGCAGCCTTCTGGCTTCCCAGACCCCAGTTGAACCGTCCAACCCATGCTAGCAAGGAAAGCGAACGCTAAACGATGATGATGATGAGGATGATGATATCATCATCATCATCATTTAACATCCCATTTCCATGCTGGCATGGGTCGTATTAGTATGCTGCTTAAAGCACAACCACTGTTTGGGCTATCTGATGTCATCCACTTTGTTTCCACTATATCTACGTCAGGAATTCTGCAGTGTTCGTTTGGTTTATAATTAACGAGAGAAACATAAAATGGATTTGGTACAAATCTTTATTCAATGCAACAATTGTTTAGACCCATCCTGCAAGAGTCCCTTACAGGTAGGATATTCTGCATCCAGTTATGTTGCATCAATCAGTGCAGTGTGTATCTCCTCAGGTGTTTAGTATAAAAAATATCCTCCTATATATATATTGGTTCCCTCCAGGTATGTTGTATTCTCTCGTAGTATGTGGGCTGTGTTGAATAAATCTATTTTCTGTTTCCCTCATTAATTCTAGATATACATATATATATATGTTCTTTTATTCTTTTACTTGTTTCAGTCATTTGACTGCGGCCATGCTGGAGCACCGCCTTCTAGTCGAGTAAATCAACCCCAGGACTATTACTTATTCTATCAGTCTCTTTTGCTGAACCGCTAAGTTACGGGGACGTAAACACACCAGCATCGGTTGTCAAGCAATGGTGGGGGGGACAAACACAGACACACAAACATATACACACATACATATATATACATATATACGACGGGCTTCTTTCAGTTTCTGTCTACCAAATCCACTCACAAGCCTTTGGTCGGCCCGTGGCTATAGTAGAAGACACTTGCCCAAGGTGCCACGCAGTGGGAACGAACCCGGAACCATGTGGTTGGTAAGCAAGCTACTTACCACACAGCCACTCCTATATATATTTTTTTATTCTTTTACTTGTTTCAGTCATTTGACTGTGGCCATGCTGGAGTACCGCCTTTAGTCTAGCAAATTGACTGCAGGACTTATTCTTTGTAAGCTCAGTACTTATTCTATCAGTACCACCAAACAGTACTATAACTGTACTTTGTTCAGCAGCACAGTGGATTCCAGACCAGTCATGCATACCTTTTTGCTCTTATGAAAATAATGATGAAGTGTACGGTACTAGAATTTCCTGAAGCTTTATAAACACAGACATAGCGTATGAGGATGACGTTACAGATTAATATCTTTGATTAGGTTCTATAATTAATATTATTTAAATAGTTTGTAACATGTTTTGCTTTCAACACATTTCCAATAATATTAATAATACAGCAGTAGAATTTTCCATGGTTACTGCTCGCATGATAAAACATAACACACACACACACACACACACACACACACACACACACACACACACACACACACATATATATATCTAAAATACAAAAGGGGACAAGAACACAAAACATCCAGACAGTTAGGTGATAAATACATTTACATTTACAGAGTGTCTCCAAAAAATGCATATACACGTTGAATGATTAATTAGTCAGTGTTTATTAAAAATTAATTTCATTTCAAAATTTGATGTTTGATCCTTCTCGAGCCATGCCTGGCTCATAAGGGCCGGTTTCCCGGTTTCCTTGGCATATAGGTTCCCAACTGTACAGGACACTGGTCCGTCGCAGGTGAGCTGCAAGATGCAGGAGGAAAGAGTGAGAGAAAGTTGAGGTGAAAGAGTCAGCAGAAGTTTGCCATTACCGTCTGCCAGAGCTGCAAGCTGAGGTGTTTTGCTCATAAACACACACATCGCCCGGTCTGAGATTCAAACCCGCGATCCCTCGACCGCGAGTCCGCTGCTCTAACCACTAGGCCATGTGCCTCCACTTCAAAATTTAACAGAATCTGAAAAAAAGAATTTAATTCTTTCATGACCACCTGTTTCTAAACTGATGATTGTTTTGTTTCTGGTGGTGCCAATGGCACGAAGAAATAGAATCACAAACATTAAGAAATATTTCATCCAGAATTTGGATGTATTTACGGTCAGTAGCTGCCCTCACTTTGGTCTATTGTTGCAGGTTTTTTTTGTTACCATAAACTTTATCTTTTAAATATCCTCATAAAAACAAGTCCAGTGATGTGAGGTCTGGTGAACACGGGGGATATTGTACTGAACTTCTTTGTCCAATCTGCTTGTTTGGTCAAATCTCATCAAAGTAGACCAGTGATTCTCAACCATTTTTTTTACCTATGGGCCCCTTTGATTCCTGTTTTGTTCTACTGGAAATCCCAATCAGCTTTTAATAATAATAATAATAATAATAATAATAATAATAATAATAATAATCATAATAATAATAATAATAATAATAATAATGATGATAACAACAACAACAACAACAACAACAATAATAATAATAATAGAGAACTATTACTACCCATGTATTTTAATTTAACTTTAAAAAAAAAAATGAACGAACTAGTGAGTTTAGTTTAATGGCCTACCAATGTATACTATGAGTTTCATTGCCCTAGGAGTCGGGAAGACACTCAGCAAGAAATAGAAGCAAATTTGAAAGAAGAAAAAATTTTTATGATAATAATAATAATAATAATAATAATAATAATAATAATAATGATAATAATAATAATAATAATAATGATAATGATGATGATAATAATAATAATAATAATAATAATAATAATAATAATAATAATAATAATAATAATAATAGTAATGAACTTGGATATAGTGCTCAGGTGCACTACAGCTCCTCAGAAAAAGTAATCAGAACCGCATAAACAGGACAAAGAATATGCACAGGATGTGAACAGTGAATGAGTGTACAAAAAAAAAAAAGAAACAAAGGTGGTGGGGGGCATCAGGTGTACTGTTGGTGAATTTCGGGAAGCACAGATACTTTGAAGGGTGTAGTGTCCCGATAGCTAACAACTGATACAGGTAGTTTGTTCCATGTTTCAGGAATTCTGAGCGTGGAAAAATGTTCCTGAAAGTAACGGGTGCTGTGTGGTTTTTTGATTTTGTAAGCATATGTCTACGAGTGTTTGACATGTGGAATTCAAAAAGGTGCCCAAGGTTGTTGTTGGAAAGATGGTGGGTAGTCTTGTGGGTGTCTAGCAAGTCAGTTACCAAATGTCGGAGCTTTGATGTGTCCATACCCTGGGAGTCAGGACATTTAAAGTATGGTAGATGCCTGACGGTAGACAAAGTCCGGTTGCACATTTCTGAACTGTTTCCATGAGATTGATACGCTGAGCAAGGTAGGGGTTCCAGACTGGTGATGCAAACTCTAAGTGTGGATGTACCAGAGTCATATACAGCTTTGACCCTTTCGTTACCAACTTGGCTGAAACAGGCTCTGGCTCTGTAGTACAGATGTCTTGTTTTCATAAGTTTTGAATTAAAATCTTTCACCAAATCTTAGTCACAATTTATGTTCCTAACACTAATTTAATGATAACCAAGTTATTTTACTAAATTCTTAGTTATATTTAAAATTAATTGAAAGAAACACAGAGCATCTCAACAGAAATATGGTAATGAAAGGGTTAATCTTTTTCATTCTGTGGAATTTCCACAGGTCCCATTAATATTGATGTTGAAGATATGAAAGGTGAAGATGACCTCAACAGCAATAAAATCATTCTTCCTTTCTTAAATAGCTTCTCTTAACCCTTTTGATACCAACCCAGCTGAAACCGGCTCTGGCTCTGTAGTACAAATGTCTTGTTTTCAAAAGTTCTGAATTAAAATCTTCCACCAAACCTTAGTCACAATTTATGCTCCTAACACTAGCTTAATGATAACTGAGTTATTTTACTAAATTTTTTCTTATATTTAAAGTAATTGAAAGAAACACAGAGCATCTCAAAATAAATACAGTGACGAAAGGGTAAAATAAATATCTGGGGAGTGGCTGACAAAAGTCTTACTTTGTAGGCCAAAAGTGCACCTCGGTACAAGGCCAGAAATTTCTAAGTCCTTGCGCTCACATCATTATCGCCATCATCATCATCGTTGTCATCATTGTCGTTGTCATTTAATGACTGCCTTCCATGCTGGCATGTGTTGGACGGTTTGACAGGAGCAGGCCAGGTACAAGACTGCACCAGAATTCTGTGTCTGTTTTGGGATGGTTTTTATGGTTGGATGCCCTTCCTAATGCCAACCACTCCACAGAGTGACCCATCACAGAGTGGACATCATCATCATCATCATCATCATCGTTTAATGTCCGTTCTCCATGCTAGCATGGGTTGGACGGTTCAACCAGGGATCTGGGAAGCCAGAAGGCTGCACCAGGCTCCAGTCTGATCTGGCAGTGTTTCTACGGCTGGATGCCCTTCCTAACGCCAACAACTCCGTGAGTGTAGTGGGTGCTTTTTACGTGCCACCTGCACAGGTGCCAGGCGAGGCTGGCAATGGCCACGGTGGGATTGGTGCATTTTACGTGCCACCGGCACGGAAGCCAGTCGAGGCGGACATATATACACATATCCATATATCGGCACATATTCCCTGTGATAAGTTGAGAATGGAGCGGAATAAACGATGCGATTACAGAATACCTAAAGCAAGCGTTCCGGTGGGTCAGATATGCAAAAGTCCAGTGGACCCATGCAGTTGCCAAGTGTTATGCCAAGAGATCGGAAAAGGCCTCTTGGAAGGTCTCCATGACGATACGAAGATGATTTAGTTAAGTGATTTGGGTCAAGATGGAAACAAATTGTGCAATCAAGACAGAATTGGAAACATGTTCCAACCAGTGGGGTGTAACAGTATCTGATTGTCTGATTGATACTGCGATAATATATGTGTATATATATATATATGTTATATATACATAATGTGTATGTTATTTATATATATACACATATATGTCATACGTATGATTTTATATATATATATATATTTATATATATAAGTATATATATATATATATATATATATACACACACACACATAGATATAATATATAGATATATATATATATATATATATATATATATATACACACACACACATAGATATATAATATATATATATATATTTATATATATATATAATATTATATATATAATATATATATATACGTACATATATAAAATATATATATATATATATATCTATCTATATATATATATATAGATATATATATATATATATATATATATATATATATTTATATATAATATATATATATTTATATATATACACACACACATACAATTTAGGGTGATTCGTGACAAAAAGACAATTATTTCGCTCGGATGAGCTTGTCATTTCATCTATTAAATTCATTAGGCCATTTATTTTGTTCATTAGACCGAAACAAACGGGGTTTGTCATGAATCGTTTTGAATTTTAAATAATGAATAATAATAACAATAATAATAATGATGATGATGATGATGATGATGATGATGATGTTGATGATGATGTTGATGATGATGTTGATGATGATGATGATGATGATGATGATGATGATGATGATGATGTTGATGATGATGATGATGTTGATGATGATGATGATGATGATGATGATGATGATGATAATGATGGTGATGATGATGATGATGATGATGATGATGATAATGATGGTGATGATGATGATGGTGATGATGATGATGATGATGATGATGATAATGATGGTGATGATGATGATGATGATGATGATGATGATGATGACGATGGTGATGATGATGATGGTGATTATGATAATGGTGATGATGATGATAATGATGGTGATGATGATGATAATGATGATGGTGATGATGATAATGATGGTGATGATGATGATGGTGATGATGATGATGATGATGATGATGATGATGATGATGATAATGATGGTGATGATGATGATGGTGATTATGATGATGGTGGTGATGATGATGATGATGATGATGATGATGATGTTGATGATGATGATGATGATGATGATGATGATGATATTTATTATTGGCTACTAACCCAGAAGATGTGAGTCTTCTCCTTCAGAGCTGCTTCTGTCTATCTACTAACACTTTGAATATGTGTGTGTGTGTGTGTGTGTGTGCCTATGTATGTATGTATGTATGTATGTACCTCATTATTCAGTTTTATTCCAAGGTTTCTTGCCAACAGAGAAAGGGTCAGTCCCTGACCTAGATCCAAGGCTCCTTCATTGGAATTTCAACAACATCAACAGGATATATTTGTGCATGTATGCATGTACATGTGTAGTAATTGGAGTCAGTGCATATGCAAATTTGTACGTCTCATTTCATGTATGCAATCTCACGCATATAGCTGCATGTCTAGACATGTGCATATACCCCTCTCTCTCTCTTTCGGAGAGGCACTGAGCAGCTATACGCACACATACACACACGGCAGTAACTCCCACCTACCGAATTCAATCACAAAGCTCCGGTCGGCTCGAGGCTATAGTGGGAGACACCCACCCAAAGTGCCACGCAGTGGGACTGAACCCGAAACCATGTAGCTAGGAAGCAAGCTCCCTAACCACACAGCCATGCCCGCACCTACTTAGATAATAAACTTCTGTAAAAGTTTACAAATTTTTACAGTTCTTGTGATGGCTTGAATCTGTAGTCTTCAAATCAGTTATGTCCTTTCTGGTTTCGAGAAGCCTAATTTTTCAACATCAGTGTCTTCTACTATAGCCTCAGGCCGACCAAAGCCTTGTGAGTGGATTTGGTAGACGGAAACTGAAAGAAGCCCATCGTATATATGTATATATATGCGTGTATGTGTTTGTGTGTCTGTGTTTGTCCCCCCAGCATTGCTTGACAACTGATGGCAGTGTGTTACATATCCCAGTGCCCCGATAATTACAGGTATAAAACCTGAGCTTGTAATCAGGATAGGGTAACTGTAGATTTCTCAATAGTTCAGTGTAGGTATTTTCTTTTTATTGATCTTTAACTTTGTGCTAACATCTGCTGGGCAGCTTATTTCTACTACTATTTCTACTGGGATGGAGTGGAAAAAAGTACTTTTACACAAATTTTCAAATATGTTTTCAAGAATATATTTTTTTATAGCGAAATTCTTTAAAATCTGAAGTTCTTAAATTTACATCTTCAGGCTCCGCACAGTTCACTTGAAATTTGGAATAATGTAAGAAAAATTAATTTATAACATGTTTGCCATTCCTCATTTTATATTTACATTGATTATTATGAATTGATTTTCTTCTGTGAAATCCTTTAAAAACAAGAGTATCAAAATCTCAACCTCTAAAATTTATATCTTCAGGCTCCAAAACACACTTGAAATTTTGAAATTACGTGAAATAAATAAACTCTTCGATTTTTTTTCTTTATTATTTTCAGAACTAGGTCACCTTATATATGTGTTACACGAGGTCCAGATTACATACACATTAAAATAAAATTATGTGTAAAAGCATAGGAGTGGCTGTGTGGTAAGTAGCTTGCATATGAACCACATGGTTCTGGGTTCAGTCCCACTGTGTGGCACCTTGGGCAAGTGTCTTCTACTATAGCCTCGGGCCGACCAAAGCCTTGTGAGTGGATTTGGTAGACGGAAACTGAAAGAAGCCCATCGTATATATGTATATATATGTATATGTATGTGTATGTGTATATATTTGTGTGTCTGTGTTTGTACCCCCAACATCGCTTGACAACCGATGCTGGTGTCTTTACGTCCCCGTAACTTAGCGGTTCGGCAAAAGAGACCGATGGAATAAGTACTAGGCTTACAAAGAATAAGTCCTGGGGTCGATTTGCTCGACTAAAAAAGGTGGTGCTCCAGCATGGCCACAGTCAAATGACTGAAACAAGTAAAAGAGAGTAAAAAGAGTAAACCAAGTTTTGATTCTTGACACATTTTGGTGATAAAAAATCTGGTTCCCTCTGTGGTACTTTTTTGTCTCTGCTGCAACTGCAGTTTTTAAAGGAGTTGCACTTGCAACAGGTGATGTCAAATAAATCTTTTGTTGCATTGCTTGAAACAATGGCACTTTTTAATCTATTTTTCATAGATTTTAGAAATGCTTGGTACTTTAGATAAAAGTTTAACATTTTCGGTTTAACTGACTCAATCGTAACACAAGGAATGGATGCCTTTTGCCAAAGAAGAATTATTTTTTCTGCTAGAATCTTAGCTATTTGTTTAATTGAAGGATCTTTCTTAACTACATTCTTTTCTTTTTCTCATTCAAATAAAACACATTTTAGTACATTCATGTAAGTTCGCAAAACTCACTCACTAAGATCACACGGAGCACCAAATATTGGGCATTTAGTATCATGATGCATTGTTGGTTTATGAGTCATCACTAAATGTAAACAACACTAAATTTAACATGATCATTAATTTTAAAGTCAAGGTTTTCTATACTTACAGTTGAAAAAGTCTCAATGACTGAAACCGGTACTGAAATGTTTTTTATAAAATTATTTTAAAGTCAAGGTGCAAAGGAGAAACCTTCACATGTACGACGTACATCCACATGCAATGACCATTGCAGCAGTACTGGAGAGAAGGTCACAATCCTGTTCTCTTTATAGTCAATATAGAACCTCAAGATATCAGTAAATTGTATTGAAACTTGGTATGCAAATTCTTAAGGATACTATATTTATTGTTTTGGATTCTGTTGTGTAGAAATATATATTCATTATGACTTATAATCCATGAAATCCAAAATTTAATAAAAAATACTGATTATTTACATTATTTATATTTGACTGATATTTGTCCTCATCTTGTTTGTTGTTAACACAATGTTTCAGCTGGTATACCCTCCAGCCTTCTTCAGGTGTCTTGGGGAAATTTCGAACCTGGGTTCTCATTCCTAAAGTATTTTTCGATGTTGTTATTATTATTATTATTATTGAAAGGTGGGTGAATGTCGCAAGAATGGCCAGTATGAACGGACCAATTCTGAGAATACACCTGTGAAAAAGGAAATCTAAAAGGAGAAAGGGGCTCTCTACCCCACTTTTGACCAGGCTCCCGTGGCTTTTATGGGTTTTTTCACGAGTAGCCTTTCGAAGTGCCTTCCCCTATTGGGAGTTTTAATTGTTACTTATATTTTGTTGTTATCCTGCTTTTGTACACGGACCTTTTTTCAAACGGACAAAACCCTTTGTAACTTTCGTCCTGTGTTTTGGCCCTTTATGTTTTAATTGATTTTTGTTAGCCCTTAGGAATTAATTATTATTATTATTATTATTCATATCGCTGCCCAGAATCGAACTTGGAATCTTGGTGTTAGTAGCCCGTGCTCTTAACCACTATGTCATATACTGATTTTTCAAATTTCCAATTGCATTGCGGAGCCTGAAACAAATATTTAACGGCAAAGTTCTTTACACACCTTTCTTTTAACCATAATTTGCAACAAAATATTGATTCTTGGTTACCAATTACGAAAGTTGCATTTTTCACTCCACCCTACTGTACACAGTTTCTCTTCTCTGTGCCAAATCAGTTCGAGGTTTTCACTAGGACATTCCATCAGTACTCCTTCTTATCATGAGGGGTCATGGAGTATACTATACTGTGGGTTCTTATTTCTTTGGCTTCACGGTTATCCTTCCGATAGATCTCATTATACAGTGTATATCCATATATGTATATATTTGTGTGTGTGTGTGTGTGCATGCATGCTTACATGTATGCATGCTTACATGTATGTATGCAAGCATGCATGCATACATGCATGTATGTATATATGTATGTATGTATGCATGTATGTATGTATGTATGTATGTATGCATGTATGTATGCATGAATGTATTTATGTATGTATATATGCATGTATGTATGTATGTATGTATGTATTTATGTATGTATATATGTATGTATGCATATATGTATGTATGTATGTATTTATGTATGTATATATGTATGTATATATGTATGTATATATGCATGTATGTATGTATGTATGTACGTATGTATGTGTGTATGTATGTATGTATGTATGTATGTATGTATGCATGCATGTATATATGCATGTATGTATATGTGCAGATTTGTATGTTTTGTTTTATGTATGTATTCTCATGCATATATTTGCATATCGAGACATGCTCATATATATTTAAATGATAAACTTCTAGAAAGTCTTACAGATTTTTACAGTTCCAGTAAAGGATTGGATCTGTAGCCTTCGAATTAGCTTTCTCTTTTCTAGTTTTGAGAAGATTGGTATTTAGGCAGTGTGTTACATATCCCAGGGCCTCAGTAATTATAGGCATAAACCTGAACTTGCAATCTGGATGGCGTAACTATGCATGTATGTATGTATGTATGTATGTATGTATGTATGTATGTATGTATATATATATATGTATGTATGTATGTATGTATGACTGTATATATATATATATGTATGTATGTATGTATGTATGTATGTATGACTGTATATATATATGTATGTATGTATGTATATATATATGTATGTATGTATGTACGTATGTATGCATTCATGCATGTATGTATGTATGTATGTATGTATGTCATTATTTAGATTTATTTCAAGATTTCTTGCCAATAGAGAAAGAGTTATTCTCTGACCTAGACCCAAGGCTCCTTCATTGGAATTTCAACATCAAGAATAGGGTATATGTGAGTTTATGTGCAGTATTTGGAATTAGTGTAAATGCAAATTTGTAGATTTTGTTTAATGCATTGTCATGCATATAGTTGCATGTCTAGACATGTGCGTATATACTTAAATGCTAAACTTCTGGAAAGTTCTACAAATTTTGACAATTCCATTGATGGCTGGAATCTGTAATCTTCCAATTAGTTTTCTTTCTAGTTTTGAGAAGCCTAATTTCTAAAGATTGGTGCTTAAGCAGTGTGTTATATATCCCTGAGCCCCAATAATTACAGGTATAAGCCTGAACTTGTAATCTATGTACAGTATATATATAATGTTTCTATGTATGTGTGTGTGTGTTTGTGTGTGTGTGTGTGTGATGTATCATCATCTTGCATCATCATCATTTAACGTCCGTTGTCCATGCTGGCATGGGTTGGACAGGTTGACCAGGGCTGGTAAGCTGAAAGGTTGCACCAGACTCCAGTCTGATTTGGCATGATTTCTATGTGAACCACTCAGAGAGTGTAACGGATGCTTTTATGTGCCACCGACACAGGAGCCAGTTGCATGACATCAGTATTTGCCATAACTATGATTTCACTTGGATTGATGGGTCTTCTTCTCAAGCATGGCATATTGCCAAAGGTCTCAGTCATTTGTTGCTGACTCTGTGATGCCCAGGAATCACTTTCTTATGCTTACAACTGTTTCTGCTATATGTAAGTATGCAGGCAGAGCTGAGTGTTAGTGCAACATCATATAGCTTCCTCAGAGCCATTAATATCACTATGACTATGTAGAAATATAATACACACACACACACACACACACACACACACACACAACTCACTCACAAATACACATGTGTATGTGTGTGTATGTATATATATATATACAAGATAAGAAAATGGAGAAATACATCTAAATCAAATATCAATTACCAGATAATACTCAATCACATACTTTATTAAACCACCACATAAGAGACTGTAGGGTTAAACATAAAAAAGCAGAACAAATCAGTGTACATAAAGGAATGTACATAAAAATGTGTACATAAAAGAGTAATGTTGTATAATAAGTAGAATATATATAAAAAAGAGAATATAAATATAAGTAAATATAAAAATATAAGTATAGATTACATCTTACAGCTGTTTCGGCCATGTAGATAAGTATGTCTCATTTTACCAATATTAGCCTTATATGGTAGGTCAATATCCCATGGAGGGTTGCATTTACAACCCCTATCTCAATTTGTATATATATATATATATATATTTATATCTGCGTGTGTGTAGTGTGTGTGTGTGTTATTATTTATTCTTCACCTGACATGGAACCTACCATATGTTTGGATCTGGAGTCTGTAGTCGAAGTGGAATACATGCAGAGAACTTACCGCAGTATGACTTTGATGACACGCTGTGTATTTCGGTTAGTTCCTTGTAAATGGAAGCATAACTGGAAGGGCAAATTGGCATTTACTTTAGTATGTATTTGTCCGTTATACATTGTTGGTAAACAGGTAGACTGACTTTGACTCTCCTCTGGTGCTTTTACTATTTAGGTATTTGATTCTTTTGAATCCTGAAAAATTTATATACATATAGGCACAGGCGTGGCTGTGTGGTAAGAAGCTTGCTTACCAATCACATGGCTCCAGGTTCAGTCCCAATGCATGGCAGCTAGGGCAAGTGTCTTCTACTATAGTCTCAGGCCGATTAAAGCTTTGTGAGTGAATTTGGTAGATGGAAACTGAAAGAAGCCCATGATATATATATATTATATATATATATATATATATATATATGCCACAAGAGTAAACAAGAGAGACAGAGACAGGCAGAAACAAGGAAATATGCCACTTGTATTTGAACACTGTGCAAATATTCTTTTAAAAAAAACTTTTCTTTCAATTTTTCTAAATTTAACTGTTTTCTATACTTACAGTTGAAAAAGTCTCAATGACTGAAACCGGTACTGAAATGTTTTTTATAAAATTATTTTAGTATTTTCTATCTTGACTTTTTTTCCAAATATATATAGATACTATATATATATATATATATATATAGAGAGAGAGAGAGAGAGAGAGAGAAACAATTTGTTTTAAATCTCTGAGCAAGAGATATATAGTAACTACCAAATAGTAAAGTTTATTTGCCAACAGAATGTGGCAAGTCCTCACAACTCTAGAGATGGGAGCAACGACCTCCCTTGCAAATGCTATAAAAAACACAAATTGAGAGAGATTCACTTAAGGCAATCAATCAATGTTTGTGATATGCATCTCAAATACATTGATATTGACGCACACACACACACAGACACAGACACACACACACACATATATACATACATATATACATATACATATACGAGGGTGAGTCAAAAAGTAATGCCATTTTGTTTAGGACACGTATAATTACCAACACAGGAACATGTATCATACATCATCATCATCATTTTCATTGTTTGACGTCTGCTT
>NC_043020.1:7467999-7487999 GCF_006345805.1 Octopus sinensis
CTTTGATCCTTTCGGTGTCGATTAAATAAGTACCAGTTACTCACTGGGGTCGATATCTACGTTCTGAGTTCAAATTCCACCGAGGTCGACTTTGCCTTTCATCCTTTCGGGGTCGATTAAATAAATACCAGTTACGCATTGGGGTCGATATAATCGACGACTTAATCCGTTTGTCTGTCCCTGTTTGTCCTCTCTGTGTTTAGCCCCTTGTGGGTAGTAAAGAAATAGGTATTAGTACCAAGCTGAAAAACATATATATATACTGGGGTGGATTCGTTCAAGTAAACATTCTTCATAGCGGTGCTCCGGCATGGCCGCAGTCTAACGCCCGAGTAAAGGACACGCATTGAAACAGAACGCAAGCAGCCGGTCCAGACATCACAGGAAGTTTACGCCGACAGACAGACTGACAGCTGGACAGTCAGTCAAACAGACAGACAGTCAATGAGATCGTATCGAGCGGTTGAGGAGGATTCATGCGTTCAGTTAAGAGACAGCCAGCCGAGCTGTCGAGATGATGGATACCTGTACCGGAGCCACGACGACCAACAGCATCACCACCACCACATCAACAAGTGCCACAACAACAACAACGATATTGCCCTGCTATACGAAGCTATATACCAGTATACCTGCTGGCTCCACCTCCTAGAAATAGCAGCCAAAATATCCCCTCCACCCGAATCAAGCATCTTTTCACTTAAAGGAAGGACACATATCAGATATATTATTACTGCTGCTAGTAAAACTTTAAATACGAGTCTCTCGGTGGCCGCTTGACTTCCTGGAAATAGCAACCAAAATATCCCGGGACACATTAGAGAATGTAGTTCAAGATAGACTATGCCTAAAAACAGGAATTAAAGCATAGTTACCCTTTACGTTTTTGATCATAAGCTTTGTCTGTTTGCTCGGTTAGGGAGCTGGCCTGGGGCTAAAAACTAAATCGGCAGCTACTACTACTACTACTATTACTACTACTGATGCTGTAATTACATTTTTGGGAACTCGAATTCGGGAAATGAAATCCGAAAACTGCAAAGGCCGAGGAAACGGTTTCGAGTTACCGTAACAACAACAACAACAACAACAACAACTACTACTACTACTGTTGAAAATAAGACGGAAAGAGAGTGGATTTAATACCAATTAAGGAGGATAACATCGACCGACAAACTGTTTATATCCATCACAACAACAACAACAACAGCGACAACAATAACCATAACAACCACTTGTACCGCATCGTAAACAACAACAATTGTAACCACAGAACTGCACCGTTATTGTCAAACAACAACACAACAACAGTAACACTAGTAGTAGTAGTAGTAGCAGTAATAATAATAATAATATAATAATAATAATAATAATAACAGCATTCGATGCAATCGCAACAACAACGATAGCCATAACAACCATCTGCACAGCATCGTAAACAACAACAACAACAGTAATAATAAAAATAATAATAATAAGAACAACAACAACGGTGTTCGATGTAATCACAGCAACAACAACAACAACAATAATCTCCATGGCATGAATAACAATAAGAGTAAATAACAACAACAACAACCGCAGTAGCAAGTGGCAAGTGCAGCCGACATCACCATCACAACAGATGGATGTATCGACAACAGTGTAAACAATAACAAACACGAATCGTCGTCAGCTTCATCACTATCGCCATCGCCATCATCATCATCATCATCATCATCACCAACATAATAGCAACGACTGTACCACCACCACCACCGTCACTACCGACATCGCCACCCTCATCACCAACACAACCGTTAACACCACCAACAACCATCATCGTCAACAAAGACGGCAAACAGTTATCAGCATCGCCATCACTACTATCACCAATCACCACCACCGACATCGCCACCCTCATCACCAACAACAACCATCATCGTCAACAAAAACGGCAAACAGTTATCAGCATCGCCATCACTACCATCACCACCACCACCACCACCACCGCCACCACCATAATAACAATGGCTATGTTATTACCGTTGACACCATCGCCAACATAACAAGTAGACCACTGCTACCGCCGTCGCCGATACTGTCGCCAGCTCTACCACCCTCACCATCATCGTCATAGCCATCGACAAAAACAACAGCAACAACCATCACCACGACCATCGCCATCAGCAGCTTCATCACCACTAACACCATTAACCACTACATTATCAGCGACATTACCTCTGTCATTAACATCATCATCATCAACAAAAACATAACCACCACACCCTCACTACCACCACCATCATTAATAACAACAAACACGACATCATAGAACACGCCAGCACCGCTGCACAACTACCCAAACCTTATTACTAACAACAACAACCACTACTACTACTACTACTACTACTTATCGATTATATATAAAAAAAAAATTTTTTTAATACATCTTCCATACCTCATAAACACACACACACACAGGTGTGAAATACACATTACTATTATATAGCTTTTACATACCCGCAGATATTATATAGCCACTACACTAGAATGTAGATTATATACTGACTGAGTGCTTCCACGCAAAGACCTTAAACATCAATATATATATATATATAATATATATATATATATATATATATATATACACACACAAACACACATCGACCCGTCTATAGACTTCACATATATACACACTCACTATAACAGAAGAAAACGCACTTGGTTTTTACACACAAATACCATATATATATATATATATATATATTATATATATATATATAATATATATATATATATATATACATATATATATATATATATTAGTGCTGGTAGTACATAAATTGATTTTTATACAGGTCATTTTATATATATATACCTTGATTTTTAGCACACGGACGCAATATTTTCACACACATACAAAATAAATGATTTAACGTGTATATATTGTATATACCTACAGATTACATTACTTTAACATATACACTAAACACACGTATATTCACATTAACACAATACTTAAATTTACACATCAATAATATACATACGCAACAATTTAGTACATTCATACATACGCAAAACTTTAAAACATATATATATATATATACTCGCAAAAACTCAATGCTTATCACCAAATTTTTCTCCTGTCATTTAATTTTGATTTCGTTTCCTAATTTATAAAGTTAATTAAATTTCTAAAAAGAAAATTAGGATAATTTTACGAGTGACTCTCGTAGTCGTGGTAGTAGTAGCAGAGGTGGCCCGGCAGCTGTAGAGGTAATAGAAGTGGTTGTAATTGGTTTTAGTAGCACCTGTGATTGGAAAGTACCTGTGATAGTAAGACACCTGTAGTTGTGGTACCTTCGTTGGCAAGGTACCTGTGATAGGAAGGTGGTGGTGGTCTTGGCGGTTGTTTGTTGCAAGGCCGATGGCGAAAGCGGCCAATGCCCAGGAGTCCGAAACGACTGAAGTGAAAAATGTCCAAATATTCTGTAACGGTAACAAGTTCGCCCCTCCCAGACACGTGGTCGTCAATACGAGGCATATTCGTAATTTCGACAACTTCCTCGATGAACTCACTAGGATTTTAAACCCTTTACAAGGGGCCATTCGGCGCCTGTACACGCCGGTGAGTGGCAACTCCGTCGAAGATACGAGAGAGCTACAAGAAGGTGGAGGTTACGTGGCGGCCGGCAAAGAAAGATTCAAAAAACTCAAGTAAGTAGTTATTTAAGGCAATGTTTCGCCCTTCAGGAATGTTCAAACATGATATACCCTGTATAAAAAGGCGGCGAGCTGGCAGAAACGTTAGCGCGCCGGGCGAAATGCTTAGCGGTATTTCGTCTGTCGTTACGTTGTGAGTTCAAATTCCGCCGAGGTCGACTTTGCCTTTCATCCTTTCGGGGTCGATAAATTAAGTACCAGTTACACACTGGGGTCGATGTAATCGACTTAATCCCTTTGTCTGTCCTTGTTTGACCCCTCTGTGTTTAGCCCCTTGTGGGTAGTAAAGAAATACATATATACCCTTGTATACATATATATAATATATACGACCCTGTGTAAATATATACATGCGCATAAACACAAACACACATCGTACACCCTACACATATACAGAGACATAGACTCCTTCATACAGAGGCAGATAATATATAATAAAATAGAATAAGGCAACACAGGGGAAAATATAACAAATGACAGTTGTTACTTTGATTCTTTTCAAGGTTTATAAATTTGTAGCATATAAGTATTCCTGCAAGAAAAACCACTCCGAATCTCCTTAAATCTTGCCCTATCCCATCTTTGAAAAAGAAAGGCAAAAGGTAAACGAAAGCCAAGTTCCATATTTATCGTCTGAAAAAAATAAATACTGGTTGTTAAAGCTGGAGCACTTTTAGACATAACTACAATCTATATGAGATTTATAAAGTCGAGAAGTGGGGCGCTAAACTGTAGTTATACGCTCATTTGGTTATCGTTCAATCTACTGGATCGGTACTGGCCGCGGGTTATATGAGGTTGTTATTTATAACTTTCTTAAAAATACATATTTGTTAATGAAATTTTCCAGAGTTACATATTAGATGGTGTAGGTTACGATTATTTTGATAAAATTAAAAAACAACTAATTTTTAATCGAAAAATTCATCCCAAGGACATTTGGTATACCTGCACAAGTGTGCCCCTCTTCCCGATATTGTTTCCTCATAACTTTCAGAAAAACGGATATTTTTGAATGAAATTTTCTACAGGAGTGGCTGTGTGGTAAGTAGCCTGCTAACCAACCACATGGTTCCGGGTTCAGTCCCACTGCGTGGCATCTTGGGCAAGTGTCTTTGCTATAGCCCGGGCCCACCATTGCCTTGTGAGTGGATTTGGTAGACGGAAACTGAAAGAAGCTGTCGTCGTATATGTATATATGTTATATATGTTGTGTGTGTGTGCGTTTGTGTTTGTCTACCTAGCATTGCTTGACAAACGATGTTGGTGGTGTGTTAGGTCCCCGTCACTTAGCGGTTCGGCAAAAGATCCCGATAGAATAAGTACTGGGCTTACAAAGAATAAGTCCCTGGGGGGTCGATTTGCTTGACTAAAGGCGGTGCTCCAGCATGGCCGCAGTCAAATGACTGAAACAAGTTAAAGAGAAATACTTTTCAGATGGTGAAGATGACATTGCATCAGAATTGAAATGCTAAAAATAAAATTGTTCAGCGTGTACATACATACATACATACTGACATACATCACATAATTTTTTTCAAGAGTTTTATTTTGTAGATATAATTATACTGATGCGTGTCCAATAATTCTTTTTCACATTTAAACCCGACATAATCGTTGTCTACATCAGCTGAAAGGTATTTGTAGAAAATTTAATCGAAAAATATCTATTTTTCTGAAAGTTATAAGGGAAACATCAATAGGGGAGCACAGCTGTGCTGATTGATAAGCAGGACATTTCATTAAAAATATGCATTTGTCAAAGTCCAGTTGAATGAATTGTAACATTTTTTTCTCCGTTTTTTACCCTCCCCATTTAATCGTAATTTATATAACGTAAAATGTATCTTTGGAAATTTTCATTAAAATATATACATCCAGCAGGAGTGGCTGTGTGGTAAGTAGCTTGCTAACCAACCACATGGTTCCGGGTTCAGTCCCACTGCGCGGCATCTTGGGCAAGTGTCTTCTGCTATAGCCCCGGGCCGACCAATGCCTTGTGAGTGGATTTGGTAGACGGAAACTGAAAGAAGCCTGTCGTATATATGTATATATATATATATATATATATATGTATGTGTGTGTGTGTTTGTCCCCCTAGCATTGCTTGACAACCGATGCTGGTTTGTTTACGTCCCCGTCACTTAGCGGTTCGGCAAAAGAGACCGATAGAATAAGTACTGGGCTTACAAAGAATAAGTCCCGGGGTCGATTTGCTCGACTAAGAAAAAGGCGGTGCTCCAGCATGGCCGCAGTCAAATGACTGAAACAAGTAAAAGAGAAAGAGAGAGAGAATCTTCAAGAAACTTGTGAGGAAACAAAGACTGTAGAGCCAGAGAGACAGTCCTAAGTATGGAAACGGAATTTGCTTTGGGGATGCAAAACCCAGGCCCCATTTTTTTAATTTTTACTAACAGGGTCGATTTTTTTTTTCAGTCTTATATCGAAACAAACACCAGTATAATAACAACAATAATAATAATAATAATAAGGTCCACAGCTCTTCAATATCCTCCCGAAGGACCTGAGAGACGACCTGCATGGGTTAGATGCAGATGTCTTTTAAATAAAACTGGATCTCTTTCTGTCAGGTGTCCCAGATGAACCAACTTCACGGCAGCAGGTGCAGATGAGGGCAGCTGCATCGAACTCTCTCATGCACCAAATGGCAATTTGCTAAAAGGCATTCGTGAAGTAAAATCATGTAGCAACACCGAATGGCGGTGCCCCAGCATGGCCACAGCTCGTGAGCTGAAACTAGATAAAATATATAAAATAAAAATTATATAGGCAATCTTTCGTCTCTAGTAGACCTTTCCGTCGATTTTCGTAACAATTTTTTTTTTTACATATGGGCTTGCGGGAACTTTTGAAGTAATGAGAGCGAAAGAGATTAAGAGAAACCGATTGTATGACGAGGGAAGTTCTTTTGAAGTTACCGTCCAGGGGAAGCATTGATGTACATGTGTGTGTGTGTGTGTTTGATGGGGTGTGGGAGACAGACAGTATGTTGTGTAAGTGAAGTGCTTTTGTTAGTGTGTGTGAAGAGACAGAGAGAGTAATGTGTGAAAGAGAGAGATAACTGAACTTTTTTACTCGGTGTATGTGTATATGTATGTATATTACTTCAAAAGTTCCCGCAAGCCCATATATAAAAAAAAAAAATTTTTTACGGAAATCGACGGAAAGGTCTACTAGAGACGAAAGGTCGCCCGTTTTGGTAATGAAGTTCTTCAGGGGTATTTTCAAAGCGATTTCATCGCTCCACAAAAATTTTAGTGGGTTTTCTTGCACTCCCTGTTTCTAGGAGTATGGGCACAGTTCTGTAATTATACCTGATCGATTCTAACGCTTGACTGGCACTTTTCTTTTGTAGAGTTTTGGAATTGGTGGTCCCCTGAATGTCCCTCGTGAGAAAGGAAGAAAATAGTTTGTTTTATTTCATTCAATTTTTAGTATTTTTGTTTTGTACAACGGAAATTAAGTTTCTGAATAATGTTTTTCCCCCCAAAATATTTTTGCGCTCAACTCTCGTACTCTTTTCGTTCTCCATGAGGCAGGGACGACTACCCACTAAAGATAGCCCTTTATTTTACCGATACTGGAAGAATGAAAGACAGAAATCGATCTCTACAGGATTTGAACTCTAAGGAAAGGCCCAGCCTCAGACAAAATGCTTTGTGATATTTGTTCTAGATTTTTTTCGTTCTGAGTTCAATTCTTACAGAGGCTGACATTGCCTGCCTGGCGATCTTTCGTCTCTAGTAGACCTTTCCGTCGATTTCCGTAAATTTTTTTTTTTTTTTACATATGGGCTTGCGGGAACTTTTGAAGTAATATACATACATATACACATACACCGAGTAAAAAATTTCAGTTATCTCTCTCTTTCACACATTACTCTGTCTCTTCACACACACTAACAGAAGCACTTCACTTACACAACATACTGTCTGTCTCCCACACCCCATCAAACACACACACATGTACATCAACGCTTCACATGCACGGTAACTTCAAAAGAACTTCCCTCCTCATACAATCGCTTTCTCTTAGTCTCTTTCGCTCTCATTACTTCAAAAGTTCCCGCAAGCCCATATGTAAAAAAAAAATTTTTTTTTTACGGAAATCGACGGAAAGGTCTACTAGAGACGAAAGATTGCCCATTGCCTTTCATCCTATAAGGTCGATAAAATAAAGTATTAGCCCGTTGTATCGACTAATATTCTTTCAAGGCCGGCTCAAGGTACCGGCAACTCGGTCAATCGCCCGAGGCGCCATGTACGCATGACGAAGACAAGGAAGGCAGCTTGTACACGCCAAAGTTCAGCTTGCCCGAGGCGCCGGCAACCCTAGGGCCGGCCCTGCACTCTTCTCATAAACTTCTGACCTTATGCTTGTTTTATAAACAAGTACAATGTACTTAAAATGTAAGTACGTGGACATTTCTCGTTTATTAGCGTTCACTTCTCAGATATTAAAAGTTACGAGATGGCGGAATCATTAGAGCAACATCAAAAAATATCGCACGTTTTGGATCTTTTCGGTTCGAACGGCAGTTTTTTCTAGCAGTGTCATATGAAATTGTCACCCATAATTATGACCCTAGTATCGATCTATTGCATTTCAATCTGTTTTAGGGTTAGGGGTGGGGGGAAGGGTATCTTTTTTTCTTCACAAATGTAAATAAACTCAATCTGTTTCTTAAACGAGGGACATATTCATACGGCACAGAATGTTTTTTTTTTACCTCAATAGACGTCAGTGATTGGTTGAAATTGCAGAAATTGAAGAAAAAACAACAAATATCTTACAAACTTTAGAATTTTCTCAATAAAGCCAAGAGAAAAAGATGTTTTATAAACACATTCTACCAGTATACGAAGTTTAAAATTCTTTAGTTACCTAGAAATTATGTTAAAAACTGCCGTTCAAACTGAAAAGATCCCACGTTTTTTTTATGCCGGCTCTTTGTTTCTGTGTTCAAATCCAGCCAAGGTCAGCTTTGCTTTTCATCCTCCGAGATTGATAAAATAAAGTACCAGTCAAGTACTGGGGTCGATGGCATTGTCCTGTGCTCGCCAAATCAGAATCCATCTTTGGCATATTTGGTGTTGTTTGGTCACAAGTCAACTCTGCTCTAGTGGGTAGCCTATGATCAAAGACACCCCAACTATGACCTTCCTGTTTTTTTTTTCTGTTGGGTGGAGGTCTCTACTATTAAATTAGCAAACGTGATCTTTTATTTATTATTTTAATTGTGTGATTTGAGTGATATTTGTTGGTTGTTATTTCTAGCAGGTCAGCACCCCCCCCCCAAACTTTTTCACCATCGTAAATCGTTTTGGTCAGTCAATCATTTTGCATCAACTTCAATTTCATCATCATCATCATCATCATCGTTTAACGTCCGTTCTCCATGCTAGCATGGGTTGGACGGTTTGACTGGGGATCTGGGAAGGATGAAAGGCAGTCGAGCTCAGCAGAATTTGAACTCAGAACGTAACGGCAGACGAAATACCTATTTCTTTACTACCCACAAGGGGCTAAACACAGAGGGGACAAACAAGGACAGACATAGGTATTAAGTCGATTACATCGACCCCAGTGCGTAACTGGTACTTAATTTATCGACCCCGAAAGGATGAAAGGCAAAGTCGACCTCGGCGGAATTTGATCTCGCAACGTTGCGCCAGACGAAATACCGCTAAGCATTTCGCCCGGCGTGCTAACGATTCTGCCAACTCACCAATGTAGAAGGATCTTGTACATGGTGCACTTAAGTTTGTAGGCCTGATTGCACCGTTCTTCACACAGGGCTGTAAACTTGATCGTGATTATTTTCTTTGCCTTTTCGGACCATAGAACGACATCTGGCCATTGGTCAAGCTGGGGGGGAAACTTCAGTCTTTCCCCCTCGGGTCCACTTCTTACACAAACTTGATTGTTGCTCTTGCTTTCCCCTCTCTTTCTTTCTTTTACTTGTTTCTGTCATTTGACTGTGGCCATGCTGGATCACCGCTTTTAGTCGAGCAAATCGACCCCAGGACTTATTCTCTGTAAGCCTAGTACTTATTCTATCGGTCCTTTTTGCTGAACCGCTAAGATACGGGGACGTAAACACACCAGCATCGGTTGTCAAGCAATGCTAGGGGGACACACACAAACGCACACAAAACCGTCCAAGAGTGATCGTGCACATCTTTACATTTCCCCAGTCACCCTGCAAAGCCATTATAAAATAATAGAAATGACTTTTTTGTGAATTTTCTATCCAAAACCCAACCAAAATGCTCGAAACTTGATACGCCAATTGAATGCCAGCTAGCTGTATGTGATTGGTCGGAGATTTGGACAGTACTCGCATGTATGTGCACATGCACGCAACTGTATATGTATGCACTAGCACTATGACCTGGCAACGCCGGGTCATAGTGCTATTATAATATATTTTCATTTTCCAAAGTGCAACAAAACTAACAGTTAGATGGAATATAATATTTGTTTTTCGTATTCTTCCATTTTATTTATATTTGAAAAGTTTTCTTATACATTTTTTTTTAATTACAAAATCTTTGATCAGATCCTCACTATGACGCCATGAACACTTCGAAATTATATTTCCGATTATATAAACCACTTGGAATACTATTTCAGCAGGGTTGAAGTGATTTCTTTTGTGCTGTAGACCATTTACCATTTCTATGGTGCCCCACTTCTTTTCATGTCCTAAGCATGTACTTATTTTGCTTAAAGGTTAATCCAGTGCTGTGTGTGTGTGTGTGTGTGAATAGTTCTCAGTAAATGTTGTGTATAGATAGTGTTTATGAACTTTTTAACATTCTATCGAATATTTTGAAAGATAAAATGTCTGTCTCTTCAACCCTTTTAAAACAATACCATGGCTCTTTCAGAAGTATACCATGACCATTTTTAAAACTATACCATCATTCTTTTAAAAATATACCACATCCCTTTCAGATGTTTACTGCAGGTCTTTTAGGATCCTTTCAGAAGTATTCCACAACCCTTTTTAGGAATATACCACAGCCCTTTCAGGACTATTGCACAAATCTTATGAGAAGTATATCACATCCCTTTCAGATGTATACTGCAGCCCTTTCAGAAGTATTCCATAACCCTTTTTAGAATTATATGATGCTATGTAAATCAAGAAATGCTAGCATCGAGGCTCCCTCAGGAATTTGTTTATTTACTCTCTGTTTCGGTAAAGTTCATAAAATGCTATTAATCCTTTAGTATTTAAACAGGCCATATCCAGCCCAAATATGCTTCCTGTTTTATGCTCTAACTAGTCAGATCCAACCTATTACACCTACCCTTCAATGCCATTCTAGAAATATACAATCTCATCATGAAAACTTTATAGCTACAAAATAAAGCATGATTAATTATAAACAATGTCAATAAAAATACATAACATTTGACAAAATAATCTGAATACGAAAGGGTTAAAGGTAAAAAAAAAAAGATAAAGACACCTCCTCAAGTCATGCACCAGTTACGGTTTCATGGTGTACATATTCCTCCCTTGGACGGAACACCAGTCCATTGCAGGATTACTCATTCTTGTCAGCTGAGTGGCCTGGAGTGAAATGAAGTGTTTTGCTCAAGAACACAATGCGTTGCCCAGTCCAGGAATTGATACCACAATCTTATACGATCATGAGTCCAACAACCTAACCACTAAGCCACGCACCTCCACATAAAATGCAATTAGGGTTCAAGAAAAAGAACAGTCCAGATGAGCTAAAAATCTGTTCAATAAGGGTTTACAAGATAGGAACAGGTTTGTGTGCCTTCAGAAAAGATGTCTAATGTCATTACATTAGTGAAGGGCCTGGAGAACCAAGGAAAAACCCTGAAAATGAATGATGGACCCATTCCTCAAACAAAAAGAAGAAAACTAAAAGACTTGATTGCCCACAACCACTTGAAATTTGGAAGGAAATCTCCTTGGAGACCCCAAAATAATCCTTTTTGCTATATAGTATTTCTTTCTAGGGCCCTGGTGCTAGGGACCTTTGTCATCAATTCTATTTCAATGAAAGGATCTCATTGGAGGTGTTACTGTTTGTCCTCCAGTGTGGTACATGGATTATCCCATTTTGTGAGTTATATTGTATTATGTTTTAATTGTGTTAATCTAATCTCCAATTAACCTGAAGAATTACCAACACACACTCAATGTCTCTCTCTCTCTCTCTGACATACTCTCACACAGACAAGAGAAAGAGAGTGACCTATATATATATGTATACAATTTCTACTCTAGGCACAATGCCTGAAATTTTGGAGAGGGGGGGGGCAGTCGATTAGATCAACCCCAGTATGCAACTGGTACTTAGTTTATCGACCCCAAAAGGATGAAAGGCAAAGTCAACCTCAGTGGAATTTGAACTCAGAACGTGAAGACAGATGAAATGGCGGTAAGCATTTCGCCTGGTGTGCTGACGTTTCTGCTAGCTCACCGCCTTGGCTCCTGTGCAGGTGGCACATAAAAAGCACCTGAATGGCCCTTATGTCAGTGGCACGTAAAAGCACCCACTACACTCTCGGAGTGGTTGGCGTTAGGAAGGGCATCCAGCTGTAGAAACTCTGCCAGATCAGATTGGAGTTTGGTGCAGCCATCTGGTTTGCCAGACCTCAGTCAAATCGTTGAACCCATGGAAAGCGGACATTAAACTATGATGATGATATATATCAGTGCAAGAATTGCTGTGTGGTAAGAAGCTGGCTTCCCAATCACATGGTTCCAGGTTCAGTTCCAGTGCGTGGCACCTTGAGCAAGTGTCCTCTGCTATAGCTTTAGTAGATTTGACAGACAGAAACTGAAAGAAGCCCACGGTATATACAATATATACAATATATATAATATATATATATATATATATATATAATACGTATATATATATACAGTACATAGTATTGATAAGATAGGAGATGGAGTGTGTAATAGATTTTATTGAGCACAACACATTTTGACCCATCATTCTGGGTGTCTTCGGATACAACAATAAAAAAGTCTCACTAGAGATTTCTTGGGTCAGCTTACATACCGCTATATGTCCATCAAATTCAAAAATGAGTAAAATCAAAGAAACTGGATAAAAACAGGTAACCTCACCTGTGCTGGTGCTTTACTCATCAGCTGTTTATACATTTTGTACAATTTTTCCATTATATATATATATATATATATGTGTGTGTGTCTTTGTGCCAGTGTTTGTACTCCTCCCCCCCCCCCGTTTGACAACTGGTGTGGGTGTGTTTATGTCCCCGTAACTTTGCAGTTCAGTAAAAAGAGATTGATTGAATAAGTACCCAGGCTTAAAAGAGAGCAATAAGTTTTGGGATCAATTTAGTTGACTAAAGGTTCTCCAAGGCAGTGCTCCAGCATGGCCACAGTTTAATGACTGAAACAGATGAAAGATAAAAGATATATATATATATATATATATATATATATATACATATATATATATATATACAGGGGTTGGACAAAATAATGGAAACACCTAGCATCATAGCATCATAATTTTGAAATATTTACAAAACTGTTAAAAGCTTGCTTGCTTTTATGTTTTTTGATTTATTATTAATGTTGCTTAATATGTTTTGCTAAAATTGCCGTTTCTTTTCAGATTTCATCAGAAAAAGGTAATTAAAATTCATTAAAATGATGGATCTATCAGACTTTCAAAGTGGTCAAATTGTTGGTGCTTGTATGGCAGGTGCTAGCATAATGAAATGTTTGGTGTATCAAGAAGTACTGTCTCGAAAGTAATGACAGCCTTTGAGAGAGAAAAACCTTCTTGTCGAAACAAAATTCCAGAAAGAAACCAAAACTTTCAGATAGGGGACCGTCGGACTCTTATGCGAATTGTCCGAAAGGATCACAAAAGTACAGCTCCCAAAATTACTGCAGAGCTTAATGACCACCTCGAGAACCCAGTTTCCACAAAAACTGTTTGCTGGGAGCTGCACAAAGCCAGATTTCATGGGAGGGCTGCTATTAGAAAACCACAACTTTCAAAAACAAACATGGTCGCTAGAGCAGTGGAAGAATGTTATTTTCTCGGACGAGTCATCCTTTACCTTATTTCTGACCACCGGCTGAGTATACGTGTGGAGACAGCTAAAAGAAGCATTTGACCCAGACTGCCTTCTTCCAACTGTTAAACATGGAGGAGGATCTGTGATGATCTGGGGTTCTATATCTTGGAAATCCACTAGCCCAATGGTTTCCCTTTATGGAAGAATTAATAGTCAAGACTATTTAAGCATTTTATCTGATCAAATTCATTCTATGGTTGTGGAACTGTTTCTGGAGAGAAACGCAATCTTTCAGGATGATAAGGCACCAATTCACACAGCTAAAGTTGTTACTGAATGACACGAGGAACATTCCCCAGATCTCAATATTATTGATCATTTATGGTGCATTTTAGAAAAACAAGTAAGGAGTCGATATCCACCACCATCACCACTACAAGAACTGGAGACTGTTTTAGCTGAAGAATGGACAAAAATTCCTTTGGAAACAATTCAAACTTTGTATGAGTCCATACCTCATAGAATTCAAGCTGTAATTACTGCGAAAGACGGTCCTACCCCATATTAAAATAAATTTATTTGAAATTTTAAGGGGTTTCCATTTTTTTGTCCAACCTCTGTATATATAGTCTTTTATTCTTGTTTCAGTCATTTGACTGTGGCTATGCTGGAGCACCACATGGAAGGGTCTTAGTCAAACAAATCGACCTTAGGACTTTTTTTAAGCCTTGTACTTATTCTATCAGTCTCTTTTGCCAAACTGCTAAGTTACGGGGATGTAAACACAGAAACACCAGTTGTCAAGAAGTGATGGGGAAGGGGGACAAACACAAAGACACACACACACACACATAATAATAAACTCTTATTAACTTCAATATCTCCATTTTTTAAATTCTTTATTTACATGGCTATGAAGCATGGTTTATATATAAACCTATTTTTAAGGATATTAACCTCCCCCAAAATATATTAGATATTGAACCAGTATTTCCTTGGATGACACCATCCCTTTATCAGGCTATTGTAACCTCTATTTGAATTGTATACATATCTATATATACGATGGGCTTCTTTCAGTTTTCCGTCTACCAAATCCACTTGCAAGGCTTTGGTCAGTCCAAGGCTATAGTAGAAGACGCTTGCCCAATGTGCCCTGCAGTGGGACTGAACCCAGAATCTTGTGGTTGGGAAGCAAGCTTCTTACCACGCAGTCATACTTTCCTGTAACTTGAAGGTATACCCTCACACAACTTTACCATCTCCTTTTCTCTTTTCCAACTGGGGTAACCAGCAAGAGACTTGTTCTGCCCCACTATCATACTTCTAACCTCTCATTTATATACAAGGTATGGCATGGCAAAAAAACCCACCTTCCAGATTTTCCATTTTTGATAAAAGTTTCAAAAACAGGCACAAATTATGCACCAGTGCAAATCATGATGACTGACAAAAAACAGTAAAACATTAGCTACAAGTGAACACAATTACTACCTGCCTAACTTTCTTGGTGCTGCACCGGTGGCCAAGTGAAATATGGGAGGTATTTCTGCCTCATCCTCTCTCTATGGTCTGTATGTCTATATAGCTGTATGATTACGAAGATTGCTGCTCAACCACATGGATTTGGGTTCAGTGTCACTGCTTGCATCTTCAGGGCCTGACCCAGGGTGGAGCCTGTGGGGCACATGCCCCATTCAAGAAAAGAAGTACACCCTTCTAAATAATGTTATTACGTCCTTTTTTCCTGGAATTGTATTCCCTTCTTACCTAATGCCCCCCCATTGAAAATTTCCTGGGATCGCACCTGATCTTTGTAATACTTCATTAAATTTCTTAACTTTACACAGTGTTTTTTATGATGGAATCACCTCTTCTTTAAATCTATTTCTTTACTACCCACAAGGGGCTAAACATAGAGGGGACAAACAAGGACAGACAAACGGATTAACTTGATTATATCGACCCCAGTGCATAACTGGTACTTAATTTATCGACCTCGAATGGATGAAAGGTAAAGTCGACCTTGGCGGAATTTGATACTCAGAACGTAATGGCAGACGAATTACGGCTACGCATTTCGCCCGGCGTGCTAACGTTTCTGCCAGCTCGCCTCTTCTTTAAATCGTTTATAGACATGATAAACTGTTGCTTTTGGAAGTTTCGTCAACTTAACAATTTTATTGGCAGTGTACCCGGTGCACACCAAAATGTACAATTGCAGAATGATTCCGTTGTTCTATGACTTTGTGTTGTCAAATCAGTTCGCTGTTCACTTGCAAAATAAAGAGGAGGATTAGATTTTCAAGCAAGCAAGGTTTCGTCAAAAAAAATTAAAAAATGAAATGTCAAACTTTCTGTCAACTGCTTAAAATTGGTCTCAATAAATCTGCAAGACCCTATATATATATATATATATATATATATATATACACACACATATATATAATATGTGACCGCGTGTGTATCGTTGGCGATTTTCTTTCTCCGTCTTCCCTTCCTTGGACCTTTCCTTTTTCTATGTTTCTGACGAAGAGCTCCGCTCGAAATGTTAAATCCTTCTTTTTTCTTTCCTTTCCTGAGCATCCAATAACACTATACTTGTTCCACGTCCTCGCGTTGTTGTGTTTTCTCTTTATTCATATTTGGATTAACTATATATATATATATATAATATACATATATATATATAATATACATATATATGGATGGGTATATATTGTGTTCTAATTTGCATATCCGGCAACCCTGGTTGCCTCCCATGAAATATAAAAGGAACATTTTTCAATTTATCGTACTTCGATAAGAAAAATAATTGACAATCTTCCATCTCAATAAACCACAATTGTCCTGAAAGTTGATTTTTCTATTTACTGTGGAATGCTTGAAGCTAACTTTCTCCCTACACTTCGATCCTTGGATCTTATATTTATTTATATATGTATATGCATTGGAACCTGGTGCAGCTCCCTGGCTTACCAGTTTTCAGTCAACTGTCCAATCCATGCCAGCATGGAAAATGGACATTAATGATGATGATGATATATACACATGCATGGGTATTTTTACGGCAGTATATTGGATAAATGATATCCCATAGTGGGTTACAATCATAACCCCTATCTCACTTGTACTTATATGTATAATATATATATATAGTGAAGGCACATGGCTCAGTGGTTAGAGTTCAATTCCTGGACTGGGATGCGTGTTGTGTTCTTGAGCAAGTCACTTATTTCACATTGCTCAAGTTCACTCACCTGTAGAAATGAGTTGTGACATCACAGGTACCAAGCTGTATTGGCCCCTTTGCCTTTCCCTTTGATAACATTAGTGGTGTGGAGAGGAGAGGCCGTATGCATGGGCGACTGCTGGTCTTCCATAACAACCTTGCCAGAATTGTGCTTGGGAGGGTAACTTCCTAGGTGCAATCCTATGGTCAGTCATAACCGAAGGGGGTCTCAGCATGTACATATAAGTATATAATATATATAAATGCATACACACATATACATCATCATCATCATCGTTTAACGTCCGCTTTCCATGCTAGCATGGTTGGACGGTTCAACTGGGGTCTGAGAAGCCCGAAGGCTGCGCCAGGCCCAGTCTGATCTGGCAGTGTTTCTACAGCTGGATGCCCTTCCTAACGCCAACCACTCCGTGAGTGTAGTGGGTGCTTTTTATGTGCCACCTGCACAGGTGCCAGACGAGGCTGGCAAACGGCCACGAACGGATGGTGCTTTTTACGTGCCACTGGCATGTGTATATATATATATTATATATATATATATGCATAAATATAAAGTTTTAAGTGTACATATATATATGTACAGATATGCACGCACACACACACACAAACATTTATTCACGTGTGTGTGTGTGTGTGTTGGTCAATATTGTTGTAAACAACACTAATGCTTCAACGTCAGCTATCAACTCCATCACCACCGTTGCCATCCTGACAACTGCCACAACAACCCATAACACCTACCACCTCCATCACTGCCGCCACCCTCATGGCTATCATTCCCTCCCATACCGCTCACCTCCACTGCACCTCAACTATAACCCCCCTCCATTCCACCACCACCACCATCACCATTCACAACTTAATCCCTTGCCCATCCTTACACCTCACCGTTGATCACCTTTAATTATTATGTCTGCTTTGTGGAACGGAAATTAGTCTCACCTTAGTCAATAGCAGACAGAGTTATTTTTATTGCCACCCTCCCTCCAGCCCACCCTCTCAATTTGTTTCTACCCTCCACTATACATTGTTTCTACAAGCATGTGTATTTACACACACACACACGTATATGTATGTAAACATGCACATATATATAATATATATATACACACACATATATATAATATGTGACCGCGTGTGTATCGTTGGCGATTTCTTTCTCCGTCTTCCCTTCCTTGGACCTTTCCTTTTTCTATGTTTCTGACGAAGAGCTCCGCTCGAAATGTTAAATCCTCTTTTTTCTTTCCTTTCCTGAGCATCCAATAACACTATACTTGTTCCACGTCCTCGCGTTGTTGTGTTTTCTCTTTATTCATATTTGGATTAACTATATATATATATATATAATATACATATATATATATATAATATACATATATATGGATGGGTATATATTGTGTTCTAATTTGCATATCCGGCAACCCTGGTTGCCTCCCATGAAATATAAAAGGAACATTTTTCAATTTATCGTACTTCGATAAGAAAAATAATTGACAATCTTCCATCTCAATAAACCACAATTGTCCCTGAAAGTTGATTTTTCTATTTACTGTGGAATGCTTGAAGCTAACTTTCTCCCTACACTTCGATCCTTGGATCTTATATTTATTTATATATGTATATGCATTGGAACCTGGTGCAGCTCCCTGGCTTACCAGTTTTCAGTCAAACTGTCCAATCCATGCCAGCATGGAAAATGGACATTAAATGATGATGATGATATATACACATGCATGGGTATTTTACTGGCAGTATATTGGATAAATGATATCCCATAGTGGGTTACAATCATAACCCCTATCTCACTTTGTACTTATATGTATAATATATATATATAGTGAAGGCACATGGCTCAGTGGTTAGAGTTCAATTCCTGGACTGGGATGCGTGTTGTGTTCTTGAGCAAGTCACTTTATTTCACATTGCTCAAGTTCACTCACCTGTAGAAATGAGTTGTGACATCACAGGTACCAAGCTGTATTGGCCCCTTTGCCTTTCCCTTGGATAACATTAGTGGTGTGGAGAGGAGAGGCCGGTATGCATGGGCGACTGCTGGTCTTCCATAAACAACCTTGCCAGAATTGTGCTTGGGAGGGTAACTTCCTAGGTGCAATCCTATGGTCAGTCATAACCGAAGGGGGTCTCAGCATGTACATATAAGTATATAATATATATAAATGCATACACACATATACATCATCATCATCATCGTTTAACGTCCGCTTTCCATGCTAGCATGGGTTGGACGGTTCAACTGGGGTCTGAGAAGCCCGAAGGCTGCGCCAGGCCCAGTCTGATCTGGCAGTGTTTCTACAGCTGGATGCCCTTCCTAACGCCAACCACTCCGTGAGTGTAGTGGGTGCTTTTTATGTGCCACCTGCACAGGTGCCAGACGAGGCTGGCAAACGGCCACGAACGGATGGTGCTTTTTACGTGCCACTGGCATGTGTATATATATATATATATATATATATATGCATAAATATAAAGTTTTAAGTGTACATATATATATGTACAGATATGCACGCACACACACACACAAACATTTATTCACGTGTGTGTGTGTGTGTGTTGGTCAATATTGTTGTAAACAACACTAATGCTTCAACGTCAGCTATCAACTCCATCACCACCGTTGCGATCCTGACAACTGCCACAACAACCCATAACACCTACCACCTCCATCACTGCCGCCACCCTCATGGCTATCATTCCCTCCCATACCGCTCACCTCCACTGCACCTCAACTATAACCCCCCTCCCATTCCACCACCACCACCACCATCACCATTCACAACTTAATCCCTTGCCCATCCTTACACCTCACCGTTGATCACCTTTAATTATTATGTCTGCTTTGTGGAACGGAAATTAGTCTCACCTTAGTCAATAGCAGACAGAGTTATTTTTATTGCCACCCTCCCTCCAGCCCACCCTCTCAATTTGTTTCTACCCTCCACTATAC
>NC_043020.1:7490499-7507999 GCF_006345805.1 Octopus sinensis
GCTTGCACATACGCTCTCACATGCATGCATGCACTACCACCACCACTATCAACACACATATAGGTACAGGCTTTGGGTTCAGTCCCACTGCACAGCACCATGGGTAAGTGTCTCCTACAATAGCTCGCAGTCAACCAATTTCTTGTGAGTGATTTTCATTGATGGAAACTGAAAGAAGCTTATCGTTAGGAAGGGCATCCATCTGCAGAAACCATACTAAAAACAACATGGGAGCCCAACACTGCCCTGCAGCTTGCCGGTTCCCTATCAAATTGTACAACCCATGCTAGTACCGAAAGTGGACATGATGATGATGGTGATGATGATTTTTTCAGCTTTTACTTGTTTCAGTCATTAGACTGTGGCCATGCTGGGGCACTTCCTTGAAGAATTTTTAGTCAAATGATTTGACCTCAGTACTTTTTATTTTTTTAAAGTCAATACTTATCAAACTCTTTTGCTGAACTGCTAAGTTACGGGGACATAAACACACCAACACTGATTGTCATGTGGTGCTGCAGGAACAAACACATAAGTACACACACACACACACACAGAGTTTATAAATTAGAGACAGGTATTCTCTGTATAGAATAGACTTTGTCATGCTCAAGAGATTTCAACTTGAGCAGGTAGAGGAGTAAATGTAAGGACAAGCAAGTTAGGCAAGTCGATATACAAAAAATATTAGATACATTTAATACTAAAAAATCTACATATGTTAACATTTAAAAAGTTTGGACTTATATGGAATAGAAATGATTTCAGGAATTAAAGAGGTTGAATAAGTGTTTTACAAGTCCAACAGCTGTTTCTAGGGGTTTGGTGGTCCAAAATAATGATTGTAAATTGATGCCATCATCAGATAATACCAGCTTCCATCTTCAGGGAAGAATTTTACATTTGAGGTGTTGGCAGAATGGAGTTTAAAGATGGAATGTATATACACAATGGGTTTCTTTCAGTTTCCATCAACCAAATCCACTCACAAGGCTTTGGCTAGCCCAAGGCTGTAGAAGACACTTGCCTAAGGTGCCATGCAGTGGGACTGAACCTGGAACCATGTGGTTGGAAGGTAAGCTTCTTACCACAAGCCACGCCTGATGATATCTATATTTATGTGTGTGTCTTTGCATTTCTGTTTGTCATCACCACCACTTGACAGCCGGTGTTGGTTTGTTTACAGCCCCATAATGTAATAGTCCAGGAAAAAGAGACCAATAGAATAAATACCAGGCTTCGGGTGAGGTGGGGTCTGTACTGGGGATAATTTGTTTGATTAACCCCCTCAAGGTAATGCCCCAGCATGGCCACAGTCAAATGACTGAAGCAAGTAAAAAGTAAAAGATATACAGAGGTGCAGGTATGGCTGTGTGGTAAGAAGCTTGCTTCCCAAATGCATAGTTCTAGGTTCAGTTCCAATACATGGCACCTTGGGCAAGTGTCTTCTACTATGGCACTGAGCCAACCAAAACCTTGTGTGTTGATTTGGTAGACAGAAACTGGAAGAAGCCCATCGTATATGCATGTGTGTGTGTGTGTTTGCCCCCCCAGTACCACTTGACAACTGATGTTGGTTTGTTTATGTTCCCGTAACTTAGCAGTTCAGCAAAAGAGAACAATAGAATAAGTGTCAGGTTTTGAATGAAAATAACTACCGACATCGATTCATTCGATTAAAATTCTTCGAGGTGGTGCCCCAGCATGACCTCAGTCTACTAACTGAAACAAGTAGAACATAAACATATACGACAGGCTTCTTTCAGTTTCCACTCACAAGGCTTTGGTCAGCTCACTGCTGTATTGGTAGTAGACACTTGCCCCCCCAGCATGGGACTGAACCTAGAACCATGTGGTTGAGAAACAAACTTATTACCACACAGTCATGTCTACTTAAATTTAAAAAAAAAAATTGACCAACTGAGCAACATCTAATTTACATCTGTTTATAATTCTGTTCACATTTGGATAATTAAGGAAGAGAGATTTGTTAACCCTTTCCCTTATTAGATCTAATTTATTTCCACATAAGTCTTTTTTAATGAAGCCTTGTGGGTCTTGGCTTGTGACGTGCTTTACCGTTCCTTGGTAACCCCATGCTGATTTATTTCAGTGTCTCACTCTCACAGACTTCGCCTTGAAATGAAGAATATCAAACTGGGGATTATCTGCCACTTATGGTAGCTTAACTACCTAGGCACCTGGGTGTTTGATGTGTGCTGTGTATACTTGTATATTTACACATACACACACACACACGTGTATATACCTGTGAACGTATGTGTTTATATACATATATATTACATATATATATCATCATCATTTCATGTTCATTGTCCAAGTGTGTGTTTATATATATATATATATTATATATATATATATACTTTATTTAAAAGCAGGAGAAAATTCAACAAAACCTGTTACTCTGAGTTTCACGTTCCCGTTTGTCGGACAGTTTTAACAGGTTTTGTTGAATTTTCTGCTGCTTTTAAGTAAAGCATATTACTCTACCACTGGTATTTGAGTACTCTTTTTTCCACCTTGTTTCACATTTATGTGTTTACTCCGGTATATGTGTTATAGACACACAAACACAGTAGTGTGCAAAAGTAGGTATACAGTAAGTATCATATCCGTGATATAATACTTAATTCGTTAAAATTATTAACACATTAAATTAGTTAACCTCATTTTTGAAAATTTTCAGTGTCATTAAACATAATAATACTTTTATTGTCACTTTTAATCTTTTTGATAAAAATAAGTGAGTATTGTACATGATTTTTTTTTTATAACTGTATACCTACTTTTGCACCACCCTGTGTGTGTATGTATATATATATATATATATATATATATATATATATATACACATATATATGTATATATATTTCGATGGGTGAATGAATTATCCTATGTTTACCGTCAACATGGAAAATTCGATGAACCGATACCAGGGTAGCAAATTCACGTCAGAAACACGTAGGCAGTCATCGTAATTATTATTTTGTCTTGTTGTTGAGAGAGGCTCTCTTTCTTTCCTGATGAGAAGATTGTATCTTACACCGTTTATTCCTTTGGAATAAAACCATGTTGTCTTCAAAACATGTCGAAAGTAAAGGAATTTTATTAACATCTTCGTTCAACTCCATTTATTTATTTATTCATATATATATATATATATATATGTATATATATTATGTACTTATAGATTTACACACACATATATAAATATACCTAAATATATATATATTGAAACAAGTAAAACATAAATGGTGACTATGTGTGTGCATATGTAGTGCTAACGCTTTAGTCTTTGGTAAATTTACTTCGTCTATTTTAAGTTTTGCTTCCACACATGGAACGTTGTTTGTAATTCTAAAGATTTGATTACTTTTACATTAAATCATACACACACACACATATATATATATATATACACACATGCATACATATATGTATATGATTTGCTATGCTGGACCGTTGAACTCTACAAGTTTTTTTCATTCTTTCTGTTTTTTTGCTCTTATTCCTTTCTGTTGAAGAGCATATGCTTGAAACGTAAAAGACTTTTAATTTTTCCCCGAGTGTCAAACTAATACACTTGCTTGTTGTTCATACACCTATCTTCGTCTTTTGTTTTTTTATAAACTTCAAATATATATATATATAATATATATATATATATATATATATATATATACATACATATATATATATATATACATACATATATATAGATATATAGATTCAGATGAATATGGGTACTTAAGTTGAGGCACCAGAATTTAGTACGGTATTATCCATACAATTTCAAAATAAGATGATTAAAATCAAAATAAGCAACAAGTATATCCAATAAATAATGTGTATTTATATATATGTACATACTTATATATATATATATTATATATATATATATCTATATATATATATATATATATATATGCATATATAGGTACAGGATGTGACAAAATGTAAGCAACATGAAATACGAAAACAACATGCATTATGAATACGAAAACGACATGAAATATGAAGGCAAACTTGGGTATGCGAACAGCGAGAGGAACAAATGGAAAACAAGACAAGTAACATAAAGAACGACCCTTCATCAGTAAAAATCATGTCAAAGCTAATCTTGCTTGTGCTAGTGCCACGTAAAAAGCACTGAGTTGACTGCAGAGTGGTTGGTGTTAAGAAGGGCATCCAGGTGCAAAGGCCCCACCAAAACAAACACAGCAGCCTAGGGTAGGTTTTCTACTTGGCCAGCTCCTCTCAACCATCCTACCCATGCATGCATAGAAGATGGACATTAAATGATGATGACATTAAATGATGATGGTTGCACATACTCAATGTGTACGTTTTGCTTGTTTGCCATTTTGCTGCAGTGTCAAAATCCCCGAAAGTTATAGACCAGCAAGACAACTCCCACAGATCCTATTCAGGAGTGATGGTCACTGATATTTCACCATCTTATATATGCGTTGTTGTGGCATACCAGCAAACAGGTTTTAAGCTATTTGTATATAGTCGTAGACAGGTGATTCGATTCTGCCCTGGTTCAGTTCAGGTAAGTGATGTTGATAAGCTACAAAAATGGCGAAACATTATCTGTTTCTCCTGAGTGAGATCTGGGACGAGTTGTCTTACCTGTCTGTGACTTCCAGGTGCTTTACTGCAGTGAACTGGCAAACAACAGAAACACATGCTTAGAACACTGCCACTACTTTTAAAAAGGATTACAATGGTTCTGGCTAGCCAATTCCCCACCCACAGTTGTATGTGATGTGACAGAGAGAAAAAACATACCCTGAGCCTAAGAAATTAAGTCCAGGTACACTGCAAAGCATCAGCACTACAACCATAAAAATGAATATATGAACAATGAAGCCCTTGCAAGCAGATTTAGTACTGATAGTCTGTACTGTGTACCCAGTATTAAGACCGTTCAGTGGTTACATAGTTTTATAGTGTATTCACAGATTGTTTTCAGAGTGGTAGGGTTGAGAACACTGTGCTGCACAGAGCAAGACATCAAACTACTCACACACACAGTATTTTGATGCGGTGAGTACCACTGCCCATCTACAAGATGTTAAGGACTCTTCACTTCAGGCACTACACTCAAAATCAAAACTACAGCACACCTGACCACTAAAATGAACAAGGGATCCTGCAGAAATGCTAATTTCAAATCTTGACTTAAATAGACTGGACCCTAACTTTGGACAACAACTGGTGTGAACCACTCAACTGGTGTCGGCCACACAAGTCTGCAAACGGATCAGGTTTCAGTTCCTGCCGAACATTAACTAACAAAAAACTAACTCAACTCAGTTCCCTCTGAGACTGGCCAAATGGATAGACGCTGAAGAAGCTGCACTGATAATAGTGACAGATTGCATCTGCAACTGCCAGTAGTCTGTGCAGTGGAAACATGCACAGGTCATAAAAACCATAATAATATACTGTATAAAATAAGAGAAAATAAATTTTGAGGATGAACAAGTCTCCAAGCGTGATTGTTACCAGTGTCACCTTACTGGCACTTGTGCCGGTGGCATGTAAACAAAACATTCGAGCAAGGTCGTTGCCAGTACCTGTGCCACTGGACTGACTCCTGTGCAGGTAGCACGTAAAAACACCATTTTGAGTGTGGCTGTTGCCAGTACCGCCAGACTGGCCCTCGTGCCGGTGGCATGTAAAACCACCCACTACACTCTCGGAGTGGTTGGTGTTAGGGAGGACATCCAGCTGTAGAAACTCTGCCAGATCAGATTGGAGCCTGGCGCAGCCATCTGGTTCGCCAGTCCTCAGTCAAATTGTCCAACCCATGCTAAGCATAGAAAGCAGATATTAAACGCTGATGATGATGATGATATATATATATATGTATGTATGTAAGAAATAAATGAAGTTGAAAAACTTAGAATATATGAGGATTTATTTAAATTCCCTTCCCAGTCAAATGGTTCAGGTTCAGTCCCACTGCGTGGTCTTCTGGCCAAATGTCTTCTACTTTCTTCTGCTATAGCTTTGGCCCTTGTGAGTTGATTTGATAGATGGACACTGAAAGCAGCCCTTTGTGTGTGTGTACGTATGTATATATATATATATATGTGTATGTGTGTATCTTTGTACCTGTTTGTTTGCCACTACCTCTTGACAACTGGGGATAGTGTGTTTATGTCCCCATAACTTTAGGTTTTGCCAAAAGAGACAAATAGAATAAGTACCAAGCTTTAAAAAAAGTAGGTAGTGGGGTTGATTTGTTCTGTCCACATGTTAGATGAAATAAAGTAGCAAACATCCCCTTATCTCACCACATGGCCTTCCTCAATCAATCAATCTATATGCAAACTGATAGTGTTCACAGACACATTTTTCCTATGAAAACAGTGTTTACAATAATGGCCAGAAAAGACAGCTTGCAATACATATATATTGTAATATCTTCATGTGAATGTTTACTGGTAGCATACCCAAGACTTTTTGCAGGGGTAACACACAGAGGGGACAAAGAAGGACAGACAAACGGATTAAGTTGATTATATTGACCCCAGTGCGTAACTGGTACTTATTTAATCGACCCCGAAAGGATGAAAGGCAAAGATACCTCGGTGGAATTTGAACTCAGAACGTAGCGGCAGACGAAATACCGCTAAGCATTTCGCCCGGCGTGCTAATGTTTCTGCCAGCTCTTCACCTTCCTTTAGTTTCTTTCTACTAAATCCACTCACAAAGCTTTGGTTGGCCCAAGGCTATAGCAGAAGATGCTTGCCCATGGTGGCATGCAGTGTGACTGAACCCAGAACCATGCGGTTGAGAAGCAAGCTTCTTACTACGCAGTTGCGTCTGCGCCTATCAACACCGTTGAAATTATGTCATAACCAAAACAACTGCTTCAACCACCACCACCGCCACTGCCACACCACCACAACCCCCACTACTACCGATCACACACCCCACTACCACCCATACCGTACAATCAATTTCCAGGAAAATATGTAACATGTGGATTAATCTAATCCTTCTTTCGAGATCTCAGTTTGTTGTTTGTGAGTTGGTGGTTGGAGTTAACTATGGCAGCCTGTGTTGAGAGGGACAGAGAGAGAGAGAGAGAGAGAGTGATGGAGAGAGAGAGAGAGGGGAGAGAGAGAGAGGGGGAGAGAGAGAGAGTGATGGAGAGAAGCAGAAATATATAGAGAGGAGGAGAGATAGGGAGATAGATAAAAAAAAAGATAGATAACAAAAGAGAGAGAGTGATAGTGATGGAGAAGAAGAGAAACAAATATATAGAGAGGAGGAGAGATAGGGAGATAGATAAAAAGAAAGAGAGAAAGAAGAGTGAGAGAGAGAGAGAGATAGCGATGGAGGAGAGAAACAGAAATATAGAGAGAGAAGGAGAGAGGGAGATAAATAAAAAAGAGAGAAGAAGAGTGAGAAAGAGAGGCTGAGATGTATGTATATATATGTATGTATGTATATATATATTTATGTATGTATGCGAGTGACAGACAGTGAGATGGGAGTAAACAGAGAGGCATAGAATGTAGAGAGAGAGGGAGATATAGTGAGATAAATAGATAGATAGATAGAGAGAGAGAGAGGGGGTAAGTTGCTAGAGAAAGAGGACGAGGAGAGAGAGAGAGAGAGAGATAGAGAAATAAAGGTGAATGAGCTTAGCTTGGCTCTTACTGTATCTTTCCTCTGTTTACATTTTGCTCTCCAAATGTTCCAGAGTGTTCTGTTAGAGGTCAGCCGACAGGTTATCAATAACTCCTATGTCGTTAATTACATGATTTGCCATTTACCTTTTATCTTTCACTCATTTCGCTAATTAGACTACGGGCCATTCTGGAGCACCCCTGGAAAGGTTTTTAGTTCAACGAGTCATCCCCAGCACCTTTTTACTCTTTTACTTGTTTCAGTCATGTGACTGCGGCCATGCTGGAGCACCACCTTTAGTCGAGCAAATCGACCCCGGGACATATTCTTCGTAAGCCCAGTACTTATTCTATCGGTCTGTTTTGCTGAACTGCTAAGTGACAGGGACGTAAACACACCAGCATTGGTTGTCAAGCAATGCTAGGGGGAGAAACACAGACACACACACACACACACACACATATATACACATATATACGACGGGCTTCTTTCAGTTTTCGTTTACCAAATCCACTCACAAGGCATTGGTCGGCCTGAGGCTATAATAGAAGACACTTGCCCAAGATGCCACACAGTGGGACTGAACCCGGAACCATGTGGTTGGTTAGCAAGCTACTTACCACACAGCCACTCCTGCGCCTATTTGTTATCTTTTTAAGTTTGGTACTTTTTCAGTCAGTTTTTTTTTTTTTTTTGCTAAACTGCTAAGCTGCAGAGGATGCAAACAAACCAACACCGACTGTCAGGTGGTAATGGGGGACAACATGCAAACACAAACACCACACATGCATTTTCATGCAGGTGTAAGTGCAAGCAGGGCTGTGTGATAAGAAGTTTGCTTCCCAACCACATGGTTCTGGGTTCAGTCCCACTGCGTGGCACCTTGGGCAAGTGTCTTCTACTATAGCCTTGAGCTGATCAAAACCTTGTGAGTGGATTTGGTAGACGGAAACTGAAGGAAGCTTGTCATATCATCATCATTATTTAGCTTTCTATGTTGGCAGGGGTTTGACGGTTTGACTGGAACTGGTAAACCAGAAACCTGCACCAAGTTCCATTCGGATTTGGCTTGGTTTCTACAGCTGGATGCCCTTCCTAATGCCAACCCTTCCAAGAGTGTAATGGGTGCTTTTATGCAGTGCTCCAGCATGGCCACAGTCAAATGATAAATAAAAGAATATATATATATATATATATAATATATCTATATATATATATAATAATAATAATAAATATTAGGGAATAAATCCAAATGATAAATAAAAGAATATATATATATATATATATATATATATATATATATATATATATATATACATAACACACTACATATATCACACACACACATACATATATGTACAAACACACACGCATATATACAGTATATACACGTATATACATCATACATACACACATATACATATATATATGTATATATATTGATATGTGTTTTTGTTTGTTTCCCACTACTGCTTGACAACCTGTGTTAGTTCATTTACATCCCAGTAACTTAGCAGTTCAGCAAAAGAGATCAATAGAACAAATACCAGGCTTAAAAAGAAATAAGTACAGGGGTTGATTTGTTTGACTAAACTCTTCAAGGCAGTGCCCCAGCATGGCCACAGTTCAATGACTGAAACAAGTTAAAGATATACACAGTTTCTGCCTACTGAATTCACTCACAAGGCATCGGTCAACCTGGGGTGAAAATAGAAGACCCTTACCTTAGGTGCTGCGCAATGGGATTGAACTGAAAGTGAGCTTCTATATCACATAACCATGCTTGTACCTTACAGCATAACGGTTAATTCATTCCATATTATGTCACCACAAACAAGCAGTTTCTTAACCCTTTCATTACTGTATTTATTTTGAGATACTCTGGGTTTCTTTCAATCAGTTTTAAATATAACATTTATCATTAAGCTAGTGTTAGGAACATAAATTGTGACTAAGTTTTGGTGGAAGATTTTAATTCAGAACTTATGAAAACTAGACATTTGTACTATGGAGCCAGAAGTGGTTTCAGCCGGGTTGGTATCAAAAGGGTTAAGAAAAGCTATTTAAGAAAGGAAGAATGATTTTATTGCTGTTAAGGTCATCTTCACCTTTCAAATCTTCAACATCAATACTAATGGGACCCGTGGAAATTCCACAGAGCGAAAAAGATTAACCCTTTTGTTACCATATGTTAGGAACATAAATTGTGACTAAGGTTTGGTGGAAGATTTTAATTCAGAACTTGTGAAAACAAGACATTTGTACTACAGAGCCAGAACTGGTTTCAGCCGGATTGGTATGGAAAGGGTTGAATGCACTTCAGTTTTATTCACATTGTTGTTACTGTTATAGTTGTTGTTGCTAGTGAAGGCACGTGGCTTAGTGCTTAGGGTATTCGGCTCACAATTGTATGGCCATGAGTTCAATTCCCTGCTGTGCATCATGTCCCTGAGCAAGGTACTTTATTTCACATTGCTTCAGTTCGCTCAGCTGGCAAAAATGAATGACACCTGTAATTTAAAAGGGCCAGTGTTATCCACATTCTGCATCACCTTGAATCTCCCTGAGAACTACATTAAGGCTACTCGTGTGTGTGTATGGAGTACTCGGCCACTTAGAAGTTAATTTCATGGGCAGGCTGTTCCATTTTTGGGATCAATCAGAACCCATGACATCAGAAGTGACAGTGTGCCAGCTGCTGTCAGCAGCGGTGGCGGCGGAAATTCTCCTCTCAACCCTGTTCAATATAAACACTTTTATTATCAAAGGCATTCCAACCACGACCATCTCGTCTCATTTTCAAGCATATTACTTTCTGGAATACTCTTTCCAAATGTGCCCCTTTTTTTTTTTAAGATGATAGGGAGTGTATTGAGAGAGATTGAACTACTATTTCTAGCAGCTTGTGTGACCATAAAGAGGCTCTCCTTGTTAGTTTTTTCTTTCTTTTTTTTCTTTTGTTTTTTTAGTAGATGAGTCACCACTGTGGCTTAATGCACAACTGTGTTTTCAATCATGTTCGTCATGTATGGATTGTTGATTTTGGCTTCGACCCAGCTGTATAAAACATGTAACGAGAGACTCCAACAGCTTTCAAAATCTCTCCTTTTTTTCATTCTCTCCCTCTCTCTCTTTTTCTTTTTTGCTTATTTTATTTTATTTTTTACTTGCTGGTCTTGGAAGAAGGGGCAGAGCCCGTGACCTTTGCAGGCCCCTTGAAACCAGTGAGCTTGGTGTCGTTACTGTTCTGTTTTACCTGTTTGTTCAAATTCACTGTCTTCATCATCATCATCGTTTAACGTCCGTTTTCCATGCTAGCATGGGTTGGACAGTTCAACTGGGTTCTGGGAAGCCAGAAGGCTGCACCAGGCCCAGTCTGATCTGGCAGTGTTTCTACAGCTGGATGCCCTTCCTAACGCCAACCACTCCGTGAGTGTAGTGGGTGCCTTTTACATGCCACCAGCACAGGTGCCAGACAAGGGTGGCAAACGGCCACGATTGGATGGTGCTTTTTATGTGCCACCGGCACGGAGGCCAGACAGGGTGGCGCTGGCAACGGCCACGTTCGGATGGTTCTCTTACGTGCCACCAGCACTGGTATCACAGCTACAATTTCCATTGATGTTGATCGATTTTGATTTTGATTTTGATTTTCACTTGCCTCAACAGGTCTTCACAAGTAGAGTTTTGTGTCTAATTTTGAAAATAATGAAAAATTGAGAGAAATAACTTTGCCATTATTAAGTTGGTATTTGGAACATAAATTAACATGACATCTTAGTTTCAAGTTTTGGCACAAGGCCAGCAATTTGGGGGAAGCAGGTAAGTTGATTACATTGACCCCAGTGCTCGATTGGTACTTATTTTATCAACCCTGAAAGGATAAAAAGTGAAGTCGACTCTGACAGAATTTGAACTCAGAATGTAAAGATGGACAAAATGCTTCTAGGCATTTTGCCTGATGTGCTACTGATTTGGTCAGCTCACTGCCTTGGATTAACAAGAAGCTTTCATGGAAGGTTTTAATTAGGATTACTTTAATCTTCTTGTTACCATATTTCTGTTGAAAAACACAGCCTTCATTTCAATTAATTTTGAAAATAATGAAAAATTTCCAACAAAACTTTTATCCTTATTAAACTGGTGTTTAGGGTGTTGAACTGGCAGAATTGTTAGCACGTTGAAGGGAATGCTTAGCGATATTTCGCCCACTGCTATGTCCCGAGTTCAAATTCTGCTGAGGTCAACATTGCTTTTCTTCCTCTCGGGTTCCAGTTACATACTGTGGTCGATATAATCGACTAGACCCTCCCACCAAATTTCAGGCCTTGTGCCTTTAGTAGAAAAGATTATTAAACTCGTGTTTAGGCTGGCAAGCTGGCAGAATTGTTAGCATGCTGAATGAAATGTTTAAAGGTATTTTGCCCACCGCTGTCCTGAATTCTAATTCTGCCGAGGTCAACGTTGCCTTTCTTCCTTTTGGAGGGTCAATGAAATAAGTACCAGTTATATACTGGGGTTGATATAATCGACTAGACCTTCCCACCAAATTTCAGGCCTTGTGCCTTTAGTAGAAAGGATCATTAAACTGGTGTTTAGGGTGGCAAGCTGGCAGAATCGTTAGCACACTGAATGAAATGCTTAGCGATATTTCGCCCACTGCTATGTCCTGAGTTCAAATTCCGCTGAGGTCAACTTTGCCTTTCTTCCTCTTGGGGGTCAATGAAATAAACACCAGTTATGTACTGGGGTTGATATGATCAACTAGATCCTCCTACCACATTTCAGGCCTTGTGCCTTTAGTAGAAAGGATTATTAAACTGGTGTTTAGGGTTTAGGGTTATGGTGAGCTAGCGGAATCGTTAGAATACTGAATGAAATGCTTAAAGGTATTTCATCCATCACTACAGTCTGAGTTCAAATTCTGCTGAGGCCAATAATAATAATAATAATAATAATAATAATAATAATGATAACACATTGAAAAATACCTTAGGAATAAGAACCCAGATTTGAAATTTCCCCCAAGATACCTGATGAAGTCTGGAAGATATATCAGCTGAAATGTTGTGTTAACAACATACAAGATGAGGACAAATATCCGTCAAATGTAAGAAGTAATGTAAATAATGTTATTTCTTCCTTGAGTTTAAGTTCAAATGCTGAGTCAGCAGAGAGGAGTTCCAACAAGATAAAATCTAGGTTTACATGCACAAGTCTCTGATATCCAAATGGCTAAAATGTGTCAGCTGATGGGCACCCAGGAGTCATGACCTGGGTGTGGCCCAGCCCTTTTAGAGTGTAAGAAGTTTAGAACTGAAACACTTGCCTGAGTGAGCTTTCTTCTCTGGAAACCTTTTGTTGTTCAGCTCTCTCTCAAGAGTTTCTTACTACCACAAAACGTGCAGTGTTGATTATGCAGCTTATTAAAGTCTTTGTTTTCCAAGCCCACACATACACACACACACACACTCTCGAAAGAGCTGTTCTTCACTCCTGCTCCAGAGCGTCGGCTGCGGGGTCACTCCAAAAAGCTCTATCTGCGACGATTTCATCTCAATCGAAGGAGAGGGGCTTTCTCCATCCGGGTTGCGGATCCGTGGAATAGGCTGCCGGACGAGATAGTGAAGATGCCGACGACTGCTCGGTTCAAAGACTCTCTTGACCAGAAATGGCCCGAACTCTTTGCATGAACGCCCTCCCTGTACATAACTCCATGTCCCCCTACATGGCCTTGCTTTTGCTTTTTGAGCCAAAAAATTAACTTAACTTAACTTAACACACACAAAGTACATGTCCATATTAAGAGCTGGTCATTAACTCTATACCGATTGGTTTATTGCAAGGACACCTTTTATCGGCTTGTTAACCATTCGTGGTATGACGTCAAACAATTTGCTTGAAAAATACAACATTACTTTATGATATCCTTGATAAATTTATAAGATTTTTCATTTATTGGCATGGGGAGAAATAGAACTGGTAAGTGATTAAATAATTAAAACTGATTGCTTATGTCTGTCTCGTTAGCTATTTCACGCTCCACTGACTAAATATGTTAACACTAACTTAACAGTTACTTAGCTATTTAACGCTCCAATGATTAAATATGTTAACAGTAACTTGGCTATTGTTTTCTCTGTGGTTGATGTCTCTAAATTTGTCTTGTTATTCCTGTAATGTTCTCCAGGTATTAGACGTATTAATGTTAATTAAGCTCTTGTTTTGTTTTTTTTTTGTTTCTTTTGTAATATGCTTGTTGTTCCTTGATTAATTCATACCACAGCAAAAGAATCGATTATCGATAATTAGATAATTAGTTCATTGGGTAAAAATCATGATAGCCATTTCAAAACATGCGTACATAGGCGCAGGAGTGGCTGTGTGGTAAGTAGCTTGCCTACCAACCACATGGTTCCGGGTTCAGTCCCACAGCGTGGCATCTTGGGCAAGTGTCTTCTGCTATAGCCCCGGGCCGACCAATGCCTTGTGAGTGGATTTGGTAGACGGAAACTGAAAGAAGCCTGTCGTATATATGTATATATATATGTATATGTATGTATGTGTTTGTGTGTCTGTGTTTGTACCCCTAGCATTGCTTGACAACCGATGCTGGTGTGTTTACATCTCCGTCACTTAGCGGTTCGGCAAAAGAGACCGATAGAATAAGTACTGGGCTTACAAAGAATAAGTCCCGGGGTCGATTTGCTCGACTAAAGGCGGTGCTCCAGCATGGCCGCAGTCAAATGACTGAAACATGTAAAAGAGTAAAAGAGTAATACATACATATATATACATCATTACTTTTATGTTTGTTTTATATTGTAAAGTTATGTAACATAATCTTCGTTTATTTTAGTCTCATACATACATAGATATAAAACAATATAAAACAGACATTAAATTAATGGTGTGTGCGTATTTATATATATATATTTGTTGTGCAAGGTTTTTTATGTGAAATCGTTTGTTGAAACAGATATTGTTGTATTTTGGAATCGTCATTTTGCCAGTTTAGCCAGAAAGGAGAGACACACAAATAAGAAAGAGAAGCAAAGGACCACTGAGAGGTGACAGGAGTGTGGACGAAAGAAACTCTGGCGCGAACGAAATAAGATTAAGATTAATGTGAAAGATAAATAACGCTGAAGCAAAGTAGTAACACCAATATATAGTGCGTGTGTTTTTATTGGCTAAACTGGCAAAATGACCATTCTGAAATAACAACACTATATGTGTATATATATATATATATATATATATATATATATATATATATATATGTATGTATATTTATAGGTATATATATATATGCTATGTTAAATATATTATACTAATATATCTGTTTTTTGTCTACGCCACTCGACTTCGTCTTGTTGTTTGTGAATTGTCCCTATATATATAAATAAATATATATATGTACGGATAATAATATATTATATAGATATATATATATTATATATATATATATATATATATATAATATATATAGATATCCTAATATATATATATATATAGAGAGAGAGAGAGAGAGAGGAGAGAGAGAGGTTATGAGAGTAATGGTGTCATTGAAACCCAAAAGTATCAGGTAATGTGATAAGTGCTGTAGATAGACCATAGTTAAGTTCCAAGTTCAGTGATTATGCGAATAAGGGGTTCAACGTTGTAAGACAGCAAGCTAGCAGAATCCTTAACACACTGAGCAAAACACTTCATGGTATTTCGTCTGATTTTATGTTCTCAGTTCAAATTCCACCAAGGTCAGCTTCGCTATTCATCAGTTCAGGATCAAGAAATTAAGGGTTAGGGTTGTAATCGACTTACTACTCCACTACCCCGAGATTGCTGGCCTTGTGCCAATATTGGAAACTAATATTTGTCTCTCCTGAATTATTCTTTCTATGGATTTCATTGTACAATGTTCTAATCAGGATGTTGTGTCTTCTGCATTGGTTATACTGCAATGATATTTTCACCAAACTGCTCGTGAGATGTGTAACATCCTCATCTCTATATGTGCGTGTGTGTGCGTGCGTGCGTGTGTGTGCGTGCGTGCGTGCGTGCACATGTGCATGTGTCTGTGTGGATATATAATTGCAAGCCTGCATGTTTTTATAAAAGACTGGAAATGAACGAGGTTGCTGTTGTGCAGTGTCAAGAGAAGGAGACACTCACACACACACACACACACACACCATCATCATCATCATTGCCATCATCATCATCATCATCATCATCGTCATCGTAATTGTCATCCTTGTAATCATCATCATCATCTTTGTCATCGTCACTGTCATGGCTTTAAGGACCACATTTTCATGTTTGCATGGGTCAGAGACGGAATTTACTGAGGCATATTTCCTACAGCTGGATGCCCTTCCTGTCACTAACCCTCACCTGTTTCCAAGCAAAGCAAAGTAATACTTCCTACTGACCAGACATGATTTTTCAATGGAAGATTAGAAATGAACAACACCACTTGTATGACAGTGACACTTGTTTACAACCACCACATGATGTCAAAACAAAGTGACACACACACACACACAAACACACACACACATACGCACACATGCACACACACACACACGAACAAATACTTATATATGATGAGCTTCTTTTGTTTCTGTCTACCAAATACTTTGGCTGACCCAGGGCTGTAGTAGAAGGCAATTACGTCTTTATATGCAGTAATCCCTTGACTATTACAGGTGTTATGTTCCAAAACCCCTGCAATAGGTGAACCGTACTGTATATTTTTTTTATTCTTATAATTTGTATATATTTATTTTATTATAAATTCAAAACAAACGCTACAGAGGAATCGACGTAAGCTCAAATAATAAACTACAATAGGTGAAACATGATATTGTGAGGAAGTACTCTGTGTGTGTATATAATATATATATATATATATATAATATATATATATCTTGACCTTCGAAACGTGGAGTAGATGAAACAAAGGAGACTGAAGAAGGGGAATTTTCCTTGTTTTGTATGTCCTGTACTCTATTTTTTCGTTGTTTTAAAAAAATGTCCATTTCCTTGGTTTTGTGTTTATGTTTTCGTTTCTCGACGTTTTTTTGGTGTTTTGTACCCATATACGCATGTATATATACATGTAGAGGTAGGTACGAACATATATGTATGTATATATGCATATGTTTTATTTATTTATTAAGTTATTATATATATATATAATATATATATATAGGCGTAGGAGTGGGTGTGTGGTAAGTAGCTTACATACGAACCACATGGTTCCTGGTTCAGTCCCACTGCGTGACACCTTGGGCAAGTGTCTTCTACTATAGCCTTGGGCCGACTAAAGCCTTATGAGTGGATTTGGTAGACGGAAACTGAAAGAAGCCCATCATATATATGTATATGTGTATATATGAGTGTGTGTGTTTGTGTCTGTTCCCCCCAATATCACTTGACAACCGATGCTGGTGTGTTTACGTCCCTGTAACTTAGTGGTTTGGCAAAAGAGACTGATAGAATAAGTACTTAGCTTACAAAGAATAAGTCCTGGGGTCAATTCGCTTGACTAAAGGCGGTGCTCCATAATGACCACAGTCAAATGACTGAAACAAGTAAAAGAGTAAATATATATACAATGAGTGTATGTGTGTGTGTGTGTGTTTATATGTATGTCTTTTCTTTTGCTTGTTTCAGTCATTAGACTGTGGCTATGCTGGGGCACCACCTTGAGGAACTTTTAGTCAAATGAATTGACTGAAGTGTTTATTTTTTTAAAGCCTGGTACATTTTCTATCACTCTTTTGTCCAACCACTAACTTATGGGGACATAACCACACCA
>NC_043020.1:7512999-7520499 GCF_006345805.1 Octopus sinensis
GTGGCAAGCTGGCAGAAACATTAGCACGCAGGGCGAAATGCTTAGCGGTATTTCGTCTGCCACTATGTTCTAAAGTTCAAATTCTGCCAAGTCAACTTTGCCTTTCATCCTTTCGGGGTCAATTAAATAAGTACCAGTTACGCATTGGGGTCGATATAATCGACTTAATCTGTTTGTCTATCCTTGTGGGCAATAAAGAAATAAGAAATCAATAAAAATTTATTAAAGGGTATACATCAGTTATTGAACATGCAAAATTTCGTCTAAAACACTACAAAAATAACATCTTAAATTGAACTTGAAAAAATGTTTGCAAAAAATCAGTACTTTTCAAATAACCTAATACATACACATATACATACATACATACACATACATATATACAGACATACATACATACATACACACAAACATACATACACACACATACATACATACGCGCACACACATACATATATGCACACACACATACATACACACACATACATACATACACGCACACACATACATGCACACACACATACATACACGCACGTACATACATGCATACCTACATACAGATACATACATACACATACACACACATACATATACACACACACATACATACACGCCCGTATACACACACATACATACTCAAACTTATATACACATACATATGCACACATATACACACATACACACACATACACACACATACATACACACACACATACATACATGCATACACACATACATACACGCACGTTTTTTTGTACATGCATTTTCAGCATTACTGATGTAGACTGGGTGACAGACTTTCAGAGAGGGAGAAAGAGAGAGAGAGAGATAGAGAGAGAGAGAGAGAGAGAAGTGGGAAGGTGGGTAGCCAGGTGATGACTACGAGCTACAAAGTTTACCTTTAATTACCTCCCACTTATTTAATGGACTATTGTGGCATCGATTGGACGACACTTCATCAATACAGGTGCACTGGATTGATTGCTGCTGCTGCTGCTGCTGTTGTCATTGTTGTTGTTGGTGTTGTAGTTTGTGTCTGTGTTGTTGTTTTAGTTACCGGTTGTTGTTGTTATAGTCGTTGTTATTGTTTGTTGTTGTTGTTGTTACTGTATGTTGTTAAGAGTGAAAAGAAAACACAACTGCCGCCAGACCTCTTCTGACACTCTTACTGCAACTTACAATAATAATAATTATTATTTATTGTTAATCAATTAATTGATGATGATGACGATGATAATGATGATGATGAATCTAATATAAGTACAAATGTCTGAAATTTTGACAGAAAAAAATGGTCAATTATATCGATTCCAGTAACAGACTAATATTATTAATTATATTATTATTATTATTATTATTATTATTATTATTATTATTTAATACACACATTAATAATAATATTAATAATAATAGTCAAGATTGTTTACCTTTGTGAAGAGTTATGTCAATCCTTTTTAAAATATAATGTGTGGTTAGGGAGCTTGCTTCCTAGCTACATGGTTTGGGTAGGTGTCTTCCACTATAGCCCCGAGCCGACCGGAGCTTTCTGATTGAATTCGGTAGATGGAAGTTACTGCCGTGTGTGTATGTGTGCGTATAGCTGCTCAGTGCCTCTCCGAAAGAGAGATAGAGGGAATAATAATAATAATAATAATAATAATAATAATGTTTCTGATAATGATACAAAGACCTGAAATTTTAGGGGAAGAAAATAGTGATGGTGATGATGATGATCGCAAGGGCTTGAAGAGATATGAAAAATAACAAACTTTCACTGGGGGGCGGGTCACAATGGAAGGAAAAAGTGACGTAAAAGTGACGCAAAAGTGAAAGGCAAGGTTACAAATAAGGAAATGTAAGAGAGGAAGTGAGAGATGTCATACAGTAAATGAATGGATTTATTAAGATTCTAAAAGTACATAAAAGTGCATCAGCATAAATAAATGAAAGTAGGATAAATAACAGTAATTCAAACAGGATGTAATCGAAAGCAAATAAAACATTTAAGATGTCTGATTAGATTGGTTCAGGGCACTCCATGACACAGTCCATTAATTATTTCTCAAATTGTGTACAAGTGCAACCAAATGCACCAATAAGTATTTTTTTTTTTTAGATATTTGGTGTTGTTAAAATAGTATTTCCCTCTTCAGGATATACTATTTTAAGTTTGTTGTAAAGTTTTGGTTTTATTTTTACCAATAATCTATCTTTTGCATGTTGTTTAAATTCTGTTCTTAACTCTTCTTATGCCATTCTAACTTCTTTGAAAAGTTCATATCAGAATTAACTCTTTAACCTGTTTCAGTCATTTCACTGTGGCCATGCTGGAGTACCGCCTTGAAGGGTTTTAGTCAAACAACTTGACTCCAGGACTTATTTTTTTAAAGTCTAGTTCTTTTCCTATCGGTTTCTTTTGCTGAACTGTTAAGTTACAGGGACATAAACATACCAGGATTGGTTGTCAAGTGATGGCCTGAGGCACACATACACCACACACACACACACACACACACACACACACACACACATACACACACACAGACATATATGTATACGTATATGATTGCCTTCTTTTAGTTTCCATCTACCAAATCCATTCACAAGGCTTTGGTTGGTCTGAGGCTTTAGTAGAAATACTTAATGAATGGTATTATGCAATGGAACTGAACCTGGAACCATGTGGTTGGGAAGTAAGCTTCTTATTTCTTTATTGTCCACAAGGGGCTAAACATAGAGGGGACAAACAAGAACAGACAAAGGATTACGTTGATTACATCGACCCCAGTGCATAACTGGTACTTAATTTATCAACCCCTAAAGGATGAAAGGCAAAGCCGACCTCGGCAGAATTTGAACTCAGAACGTAGCAACAGATGAAATACCGCTAAGCATTTCGCCCGGCTTGCTAACGTTTCTGCCATCTTGCCACCTTGGAAGTAAGCTTCTTACCATATAGTCATGGCTGCACCTAGTTGTATAATTTTGTTTCATCAATTCATCATCATCATTTGACATCCATTTCTCGTGCTGGCATGGACTGGACAATTTGACAAGGGGCTGGCAGACTGGAGAGCTGTACCAGGTTCTAGTCATCTGTTTTGGCATGGTTTCTACTGCTGGATGCCATTCCTAATGCCAACCACTTTACAGGGTGTACTGGGTGTTTTTTTTTTACGTAGTACCATCACCTGTGCTAAATATGTATCACTAGCATGGGTGCCTTTTTATGTGGCACTATCTCTCTCTCTCTCTATCTATCTATCTATCTATCTATATCGATCTATCTGTTTATCTATCTATCTCTCTTTCTTTCATTCTTTAATTCTTTCTTTCTGTTTATCCATGTGTCTACCTGACTTACATGGCACCGGCCATGGATGCTTCACACATGGTACAGTCACAAGTGCCTTCTAGGTAGCGCTGGCATGGATGTTTTTGACATGGTACCAGCATGAGTGCTTTGTACAAGCCACTAGCATGTATGCTTTTTATGTGACACGAGCACTAGTGTGTTCTACATGGTACCAGCATGGCAGGTTTTTCTGTGACACCAGCACAGGTACACTCTAAGTGGCAATAGCACAGGTGTTTTTTTTACATGACACCAGGGATCATTTCGGTTTGAACGGCAGTTTTTTCTAGCGGTGTCATATAAAATTATCACCCATTATTATGACCCTAGAATCGATCTATTGCATTTCAATCTGTTTTAGGGTTAGGGTGGGGAGAAAGGTATATTTTTTCTTCACAAATGTAAATAAACCCAATCTGTTTCTTGAACGAGGGACATATTCATACGGCACAGAATGCTTTCACCTCAATAGACGGTCATTGATTGGTTAAAATTGCCGAAATGCAAGAAATTAAAGACGAAATATGTTACAAACTACAGAATTTTCTCAAGAAAGCCAAGAGAAAATGATGTTTTATAAACACATTCTACCAGTATACGAAGTTTAAAAGTGTTTAGTTACCTAGAAATTATATTAAAAACTGCCGTTCAAACGGAAAAGATCCGACACCAGCATTGTATGCGACACCAGCACACTGCATGTTTTTTCTTTTATTCTTGTGACTGCGACAGATCTAAAACCTTCTGTTCAGTTTGTGTTAAAGCTGGGTTCACTTTGACACAACTACTGTATGAACAAACTGGTGACTGGTAATAAAGTCACAATTAATTTATAGAGGCCGGTAATAAAGTCACAAGAAAAGAAGACACAGTAATAAAGTCACAATATTGGTTAGGGAAAAAAAATCACAATTTATGGGATCCAGACAAAATCCCCTCCGATATCCCCCCCCCCCCCCACACAATACCCTGCCCCGGACAAAACCCCTGTGACTTTTATTTTTACCTGGATTCAACAGATTATAGCGTTTGACTTTGTATAGCAGTCGCCATTGTTGTTACTGCTGTCTATCATTGAAACTACTTATTTGAGTGTTTGGGATATTTTTATCTATTAATTGTCCTCTGAATTGTTCAGATTTTTTCCCCCTCCATTTTTTGTACATTTAATTGTGTCTTGATTTTGTGTTTTTCTTTCATGCCATTGTCGTGTTCAATCCGGTCGTAAGAAGTATGTGTGGTCGCCATTTTGGATGTTTAAACGTAATGCGTGTTAATAGCATTTTTTAAAAGAGTTGTAAGACAAATAATGTTTTAGTTGTATACACACATCCTCCAGGGACTGAAAGCAAGCTTTCCTTACGTACTTAATGCTCTTTCTTTTTAATAAATATTTCAAAGAAAATTTCATTTCATTATGCTTGAATAATAAGGATCTTGGATCTTTTCGGTTTGAACGGCAGTTTTTTAAAATAATTTCCACGTAACTAAACACTTTCAAACTTCGTATACTGGTAGAATGTGTTTATAAAACATCTTTTTCTCTTGGCTTTATTGAGAAAATTCTATAGTTTGTAAGATATTTGTTGTTTTTTCTTCTGCAATTTCAACCAATCAATGATGTCTAATTGAGGTGAAAACATTCTGTGCCATATGAATATGACCCTCGTTTAAGAAACAGATTGGGTTTATTTACATTTCTGAAGAAAAAAACATACCCTTCCCCCACCCTAACCCTAACTCTAAAACAGATTGAAATGCAATAGATCGATACTAGGGTCATAATTATGGGTGACAATTTCATATGACATCCATAATTATGACCCTAGAATCGATCTATTGCATTTCAATCTATTTTAGATTTAGGGTTAGTTAGGGTTAGGGGTGGGGGAAGGGTATCTTTTTTTCTTCTCAAATGTAAATAAACCCAATCTGTTTCTTAAACGAGGGACATATTCATACGGCACAGAATGTTTTCACCTCAATAGACGGTCAATGATTGGTTGAAATTGCCGAAATGCAAGAAATTAAAGACCAAATATCTTACAAATTATAGAATTTTCTCAATAAAGCCAAGAGAAAAAGATGATTTATAAACACATTCTACCAGTATACGAAGTTTAAAAATGTTTAGTTACCTAGAAATTATGTTAAAAACTGCCGTTCAAACGGAAAAGATCCAAGCTTTCCTTACGTACTTAATACTCTTTCTTTTTAATAAATATTTCAAAGAAAATTTCATTTCGTAATACTTGAATAATAATAATAATGATTTCGAATTTTGGTTCAAAGCCAACAATTTTGGGAGAGGGGGTAAGTTGATTACATTGACCCCAGTGCGTAACTGGTACTTATTTTTTTTTAATCAAATATGGTGACCTGGGTTTGATTGCTAAATATTCCTGCTACAGGGTTAAATCACCTCCACACTTCCAGATTGATTTTGCTAATAATTCAGCACCCTTAATTCTCAGAATCATATCAAGTGTCTATTGACAACTTGGTCACATACACCCCTAGGGCTCAATACTGACCACTGTGCCATCATCTACCTTAGAACCCCATTCATTTTCGCTGCCAATAATCCTTTTTAAGTTGCTTATATGAAACCTCTTCATTGACTACAAACTTTGGTTTATAATAATAATAATAATAATAATAATAATAATGAAATTATTGTATACAGTGCTCAGGTGCACCACAACTTGTCAGAAAGTGCGTATAAAGTATATGTAGTAATGTAGAAATGTCTGGAAAGCGAACAATGTATGAGTCAGATACATGCTTGCGTGTGTATGGAGGGGAGAAAATCAGGTGTAGTGTTGGCGAATCTCAGGAAGCATGGAAGTTTTGAAGGATGCAGTGCTCCGACAACTAACAACTGATGCCGGCAGTTTGTTCCATGCTTCAGCAACTCTCAGCGTTTAACATCAAAGAATTGGTTGAGAGAAATTCTTGCCTTTGGCACATCTATTACGATGCCTTCCCTGGTTACCTCTTCTAATTTATTCTCTAATTACACTCTCTCATCTTTTGTTTTTGCTAACACTAGTTATTTATTAAATTCTGTCTAGTTTGCTGTAATTTCCCCTCTTCAAGGGGTCCCACCTCAGGTTGGGGGACAACTGTCAACCCCCTCCACAATCTCAAGCAGTAATTTACCACCACGACCACTATGGCTAGCACCACTGAGGCTACCACCACACTGCCACCACCACCATCATCACCACCACACTGCCATCACCACTTCTGCCACTACCATCATCACCACCACCACACTGCCATCACCACTTCTGCCACCACCATCATCACCACCACCACTGCCATCACCACTTCTGCCACTACCATCATCACCACCACCACACTGCCATCACCACTTCTGCCACCACCATCACCACCACCACCACACTGCCATCACCACTTCTGCCACCACCATCACCACCACCACCACTGCCATCACCACTTCTGCCACTACCATCATCACCACCACCACTGCCATCACCACTTCTGCCACTACATCATCACCACCACACACTGCCATCACCACTTCTGCCACTACCTACATCACCACCACCACTGCCATCACCACTTCTGCCACTACCATCATCACACCACCACACTGCCATCACCACTTCTGCCACTACCATCATCACCACCACCACTGCCATCACCACTTCTGCCACTACCATCATCACCACCACCACTGCCATCACCACTTCTGCCACTACCATCATCACCACCACCACACTGCCATCACCACTTCTGCCACTACCATCATCACCACCACCACTGCCATCACCACTTCTGCCACTACCATCATCACCACCACCACTGCCATCACCACTTCTGCCACCACCATCATCACCACCACCACTGCCATCACCACTTCTGCCACTACCATCATCACCACCACCACTGCCATCACCACTTCTGCCACTACCATCATCACCACCACCACTGCCATCACCACTTCTGCCACCATCATCACCACCACCACCACTGCCATCACCACTTCTGCCACCACCATCATCACCACCACCACTGCCATCACCACTTCTGCCACTACCATCATCACCACCACCACTGCCATCACCACTTCTGCCACTACCATCATCACCACCACCACTGCCATCACCACTTCTGCC
>NC_043020.1:7525499-7540499 GCF_006345805.1 Octopus sinensis
CATTATTCTACTAAACACACCAATGAATTTTCTCATCTTACTAAATATATCGATTTAATCACTAACATAGGTGGGTGAGGGGCGGTAGGGGTGGTCTGCCCCTGGGTGGCACTTTTAAAGGGGCAGTACTTTTGGGTCTGTTTTAGGTAATATGTGTTTTTTGTAGGGTCTGAGAAGCAGCAAACAGAAGGGCCACCCTGGGTGGCATACACACTAGCTACACGGGTGGATTTAATTGTTATGGGATCGTCACCACCAATAGCTGTGTCCTCATGTCATTCCATTTGTACTCATAGATGCACATGTGGCTGTGGGGTTAAGAAGTTTGCTTCTCAATCATGTGGTCTTGGGTTCAGTCCCACTACATGGCACCTTAGTCAAGTGGGTTTGGTGGAGAAAAACTGAAAGAAGCCTATTGTATATTTATATATATATATATATATATATATATATGTAGGTCCCGGGTTGAGTCGGGGTTAACCACAGTAAATAAGGTACTCAATACATAGCAGAGTAAATTAATTTATTTTATAGAAGGAGCTTCTACAGGACTAGAACTGTTTCATTCAAAAGAAATCATCAGCTTCCTGATGATTTCTTTTGAATGAAACAGTTCTAGTCCTGTAGAAGCTCCTTCTATAAAATATATATATATATATATATATATATATATATATATATGTGTGTGTGTGTGTGTATGGTTGTTTTTGTGTCTCTTTGTCTTGACATCATGTGACGATCGTGTGGAGGTGCGTGGCTTAGTGGTTAGGGTGTTGGACTCAGGATTATAAGATTGTGGTTTCAATTCCTGGAGCAGGTGAGCAAAACACTTCATTTCACGTTGCTTCAGTCCACTCAGCTGGCAAAAGTGTGTGACCCTGTAAAGGACTGGCGTCCCATCCAGGTGGGGCATTTATACGCCACAGAAACCAGGAAACTGATCGTTATGAGTTGGCATGACTCAAAAACATAACCTTACCATGTGATGATCGTAAACGAGCATCACTGTCATACAAGTGGGGTTGTTTGTTTTCAGTCTTCCATGAAGAACATGTCTAGCCATAGGGAAATATCTTACTTGGATACAAGTAAAGGTTAGTGATAGGAAGGGCACCCAGCCATAGAAAATCCAATAGCAGCCAAATCTTTCACAAACAACTATGTCTGATATAAAACAAAAAAGACAGGACAGTCATGGCCGGGATACCTTTGATCATAGGTCTACTGGATTAGAGTCGCCCTGGAGCTAAATGATAATACCATCACCACCACTACTACCACACAAACACTAATACATCAATAACACCACCGCCGCCGCCACCATTATCACCACCACTACCATCACCACCATCACAAGCACTAGTACATCACTAACATCCTCACCATCGCCACCACTACTACCACCACCACCACCACCATCACAACCACCATCACAACCACCATCACAACCACCATCACAACCACCATCACAAGCACTAGTACATCACTAACATCCTCACCATCGCCACCACTACTACCACCACCACCACCACCATCACAACCACCATCACAAGCACTAGTACATCACTAACATCCTCAACATCGCCACCACCACCACCACCACCACCATCACAACCATCACAACCACCATCACAACCACCATCACAAGCAGTAGTACATCACTAACAATCACAACCACCGCCACCACCTCCACCACCACCACCACCGTCTCCACCACCACCACCACCATCATTGCCACTATTAGACAAGCACTTACACCATCGCTAATAGCACCACCCTCACCACCACCCCCACCACCATCGCCACCATTAACATTACTAGTAACAACACATAAACATCAGCACCACGCCCCCCCCAAACCCCAAACCACCCCACCCCACATATTTAACCGACAGGAACTGGTTATATTGATTGAAGTTTGTTTAACAGGATGTACATACAACATGGTGGTGGTGGTGGTAGTGGTGGTGGTGGTGGTTGTAATTGTTGTGGTTTTGGTAGAGGTGGTGGTAGTGGTTGTTGTGGTGATGAAAGTTATGGTAAAGGTGTGGGGTGGGGGGAGTTATACAGGTGGTGGTGTTCTTATTTTTTTTTTTTCCTTTTCTTAAATGGGTATGATTTGAAGACAGTTTTGGCTGTTATTTCTAGCAGGGTATATGTGATCTGAAGAGATTCCAACAGTGATTTATCCCTTGTTGAGTTGGTAGTCGTGATGAAGATGATGATGATGATAGCGACGGTCATATTGAAGGCGGGGAGCTGGCAGAAACGTTAGCAAGCCGGGCGAAATGCGTAGCTGTATTTCGTCTGTCGTTACGTTCCGAGTTCAAATTCCGCCGAGGTCGACTTTGCCTTTCATCCTTTCGGGGTCGATAAATTAAGTACCAGTTACGCACTGGGGTCGATGTAATCGACTTAATCCGTTTGTCTGTCCTTGTTTGTCCTCTCTGTGTTTAGCCCCTTGTGGGTAGTAAAGAAATACATATTGATGGCAGCAGCGGTGGTAGTGGTTGTGATGTTGGATGGTGGTAGTTCAGTGATGATGATGATGATGATGATGAGCAAAAACAATTAATCGGAAATTCCACTTCTTTTATTGATCCACAGAAAGAGGAAACGGTAAAAACCAACCTTTGTGAGATTTGAACTTCGAGCATTAAAAAATAAAACACAAAATATTTGAATGTGCTTAATCCAACGCTCCATCAATTTGGTTAATCTTCTTTTTCTTTTAAGCCCTTCGCTCCTTAAAGAACATACACCATAGACGCCTTTTCTCTATTGTTCTCAAATCTTAAAATATCTTCTCCTTACCCAAGTCTTGTTGGCTTTGAATCGTCATTGATGCATTGGTATACATCATCATCATTACCACCATCATCATCATCACCATCATCATCATCACCACCACCACCATCACCACCACCACCATCATCATCATCATCATCATCATCATCATCATCACCACCATCATCATCACCACCATCATCACCACCATCATCATCACCACCATCATCACCACCACCATCACCACCACCACCATCATCACCACCACCACCACCATCATCATCATCATCACCACCATCATCATCACCACCATCACCACCACCATCATCATCATCATCACCACCATCACCATCATTATCATCATCACCACCATCATCATCATCATCACCACCACCACCAAATCATCATCACCACCACCATCATCATCATCAAATGTCCGTTTTTTATGATGGTATAGGTTGGACATTTTGACTGAAAACTAGTAAGCTGCTGAGTTGCTCCAGGTTTCAGTCTGATCTCGCATGGTTTCTCTTCCTAACGCCAACCACTCCAAGAGTGTAGTGGGTGCATTTTACGTGCCACTGGCACGTGTGCCAGTTATTTTACGCTGGCATCGGCCACAACAATGATTTCACTTGTCCTGACAGGTCTTCTCAAGCACGGCATATTGCCAGAGGTCTATACACAAACACACAATCCATGCAGTGGAAACATCCTTCCTCACCTGCTCCAGAGATGGCCAAGGTTGTCTATGGAAAAAACCAGTATTGCAGTGATGATGATGTCACATTTGCTTTTGGTGACATTTTTGACCAGTGGGACGAAAGGCCAGATCTGGCTGGTCTGAATGTAAGACAGGTAGAATACTTGGGCCAGAAGGTGGCGAGCTGGCAGAGTGGTTAGCACACTGGGCGAAATGCTTAGCAGTATTTCGTCTGTCTTCATGTTCTGAGTTCAAATTCCGCTGAGGTCAACTTTGCCTTTCATCTTTTTGGGGTCGATAAATTAAGTACCAGTTACACACTGGAGTCAATGTAATTGACTTAATCCCTTTGTCTGTCCTTGTTTGTCCCCTCTATATTTAGCCCCTTGTAGGCAATAAAGAAATACGAAACGTTAGCACACCGGGCAAAATGCTGAGCGGTATTTCATCTGCTGTTACATTCTGAGTTCAAATTCCGCCAAGGTCAACTTTGCCTTTCATCTTTTTGGGGTCGATAAATTAATTACTGAGCTTGATCTAATCTCGACTGGCCCCCTCCCTAAAAACTTTGGGCCTTGTGCCTAGAGTAGTCAAGAATACTTGGGCTGGATTTGGCTGGTTTAAATGCTAAGGGTTAAAGATTAAGTGATTGCTAAAATGGATATTTTATTTTGATGATGTTAAAGGCAGGATTTTAGAGAGATTTGGCCACCAGGAAGTTGAGTTATAGCCATACCTTGTGAGATTCTGGTGTTGTTGTTGTTGTTGCATAGCCTGGAGTCTGCCCTTGATCAGACTGTCCTAGAGTAGAAGGTGGTCAGCTGAATGATGAAGGGGGTCACCTTATTGATCCAGAATCAAGGTAGTAACCTGTCTCCATTGTAAGCTGAGGACCAAGGGTGAATATACAGGGTAATAGTGTGTAGGGTGTAGTGATGTGTGGTATGGTAGTGGTGGTGGTGGTGGTGAGTTGTGTGATATAGTGTTTGATGTTGTGTGATGTGATATTTTCATCATCATCATCATCATCATATTTTTCACCATCATTACTGCTACCACCACCAAAACCGTTGTCTCCCTATCATCACCTGGCAAAAGAGACCGATAGAATAAGTACTAGGCTATCAAAGAATAAGTCCTGAGGTCGATTTGTTCAGCTAAAGATGGTGCTCCAGCATGGCTGCAGTCAAATGATTGAAACAAGTAAAAGAATAATTGCTGAATGGCATCTTCTTCTAGCATGTTGGTGGCCTGTATACGCACTCCCTTGCCCTGAATATATATATATATCATCATCATCATCGTTTAACATCCGCTTTCCATGCTAGCATGGGTTGGACGATTTTGACTGAGGGCTGGCGAACCAGATGGTTGCACCAGTCTCCAATCTTGATTTGGCAGAGTTTCTACAGCTGGATGCTCTTCCTAATGCCGACCACTCTGAGAGTGTAGTGGGTGCTTATTACATGCCACTGGCAAACGACCTCGCTAATAATGTTTAATAAGTGATTGGGGAGATGCAATGGCCTAGTGGTTAGGGCAGCGGACTCGCAGTCGTAGGATTGCGGTTTTAATTCCCAGACAAATTGTTGTGAGTGTTTGTTGAGTGAAACACCTAAAGCTCCACAAGGCTCCGACAGGGGGCAGTGGCGAACCCTGCTGTACCCTTTCACCACAACTTTCTCTCACTCTTTCTTCCTGTTTCTGTTGTACGTGTATTTCAAAGGAGCCAGCCTTGTCACACTCTGTGTCACGCTGAATCTCCCCAAGAACTACGTTAAGGGTACACGTGACTATGGAGTACTCAGCCACTTGCATGTTAATTTCATGAGCAGGCTATTCCATTGATCGGATCAACTGGAACCCTTGTTGTCGTACTCGACGGAGTGCCACTCACTCATAAGCGATTGATAACACTTAGAAGAAGATGCTTCTTTTTCCACTTACGAAAAATGAATGGAGCTTTGATCAAGAGGAACTGATGTCGTTAGACAGCATCCAACGATGATCATTCCTCGTGAACATCTCATAAGTCTGCATACAAAAGTTCCAGTAGGAGAATGGGGGCTCGTGGGGTCGGAGCGTGAGCCATCTCTCTGCTTCATCTCATGTTTGTATTACGTCCTTGTTGTATCTCATTCAATTTCATTCGATTTCATTATCATCATCATCATCATCATCATCATTGTTTAACGTCCGCTTTCCATGCTAGCATGGGTTGGATGGTTCAACTGGGGTCTGGGGAGCCTGAAGGCTGCACCAGGCCAGTCAGATCTGGCAGTGTTTCTACAGCTGGATGCCCTTCCTAACGCCAACCACTCCATGAGTGTAGTGGGTGATTTTATGTGCCACCGACACAGGTGCTAAAATTTTAAAAGTCATATAATCATTGTGTGTCTGACCCCAATCAGGCTGTATTGTCCCCCTCTATGTTTGGGCCCTTGTGGCTAATAAAGAAATTGGGTGTTTTGATCCTGAACTGTAACACACTCCCATAGTGGGTTAGCAGGGGTAGCCACATCGAATGGCTCTGAGGGTCCACCCAGTCAAAATAGGAATGAAAGGGGTCCATAGGCAAAAAATGGTTGAAAACCAGTGGACTGTGGAATCTGTTTTATCCTGGTACCACAACAAGAGAAACAGACATGTCTTCAGGAGGACACAAGATGGTGGTGGTGGTGGTGGTGATGGTGGTGGTGATCGTGGTGGGGGTGACAATATTGTTATTGGTAGTAGTAGTGTTGAGGGTGGTGGTGGTGGGTTGGTGTTAGTGGTTGTGATGATGATGGTAGTGGTAGTGACGGTGCTGAGAGTGGTTGTGATGATGGTTGTAATGATGATGAAGATAATGAATCCTCGTTTGGCAGGCCTAGGGCTATAGTAGAATACACTTACCCCAGGTGTTGCATAGTGAGACTGAACCTGAATCCATGTGATTGGGAAGCAGGCTTCTTCTTACCACACAAACACACACACAACAAGCTTCTTTCAGTTTCCATCTACCAATATTTATCCTTTTTTTCAAGCTTGATACCTATTCTATTGCTCTCTTTTGCTGAACCGCTAGGTTACAGGGGTGTAAACCCACCGACACAGGTTGTTGAATGATGGTGGGGGACAAACACAGACACAAAAACACACGAGTATTTGAACACTTTGTCAATGCTCCCTTCTTCATTTTTAGTGTACACACACAAGCATGGTCCCGTGGTTAAGCCAGGGGTCTCCAAAGTGGTCAATATTGACCCCTGGGGAGAGGGGAGGGTCAAAAGAACTATTCAAGTGGTGGTGATGATGGTGGTGCTGCAGTTAGTGGTGGTTGTAGTGATAGTTATGATGATGGTGGTCATAGCGGTGGTGGTGGTGGTGGTGGTTTAGTTGCGGGTAGTTGTAGTAATGGTTATGGAAGTGGAAGCACTCCGTCGGTTCCGACGACGAGAGTTCCGGTTGATCCGATCAATGGAACAGCCTGCTCGTGAAATTATCGTGTAAGTGGCTGAGCACTCCACAGAAACGTGTACCCTTAACGTAGTTCTTGGGGATATTCAGCGTGACACAGAGAGTGACAAGGCCGGCCCTTTGAAATACAGGTACAACAGAAACAGGAAGTAAGAGTGAGAGAAAGTTGTGGTGACAGAGTACAGCAGGGATCACCACCATCCCCCTGCCGGAGCCTCGTGGAGCTTTAGGTGTTTTCGCTCAATAAACACTCACAACGCCCGGTCTGGGAATCGAAACCGCGATCCTACGACCGCGAGTCCGCTGCCCTAACCACTGGGCCATTGCGCCTCCACAATGGTTATGATAATGATGATGATGATCATGATCCCGTCACCCAACACCAAAAGTTATCGCATGGCACAATGCAGTGAGATGTGATTTTTGGATCGCTCAATGTTGTTGATTAACTGACTCCTTCCTGGTTGTTCCGGATTGAGCAGATCTATAACTAAAAGCGTTCCAACCATGGCCATCCCATCTTTTATTTAAAAATAAGGATCTTTTCGGTTTGGAAGGCAGTTTTTTAAAATAATTTCTAGGTAACTAAAAAATTTTAAACTTCGTATACTGGTAGAATGTGTTTATAAAACATCTTTTTCTCTTGGCTTTATTGAGAAAATTCTATAGTTTGTAAGATATTTGTTGTTTTTTTTCTTCAATTTCTGCAATTTCAACCAATCAATGACGTCTATTGAGGTAAAAAAAACATTCTGTGTCGTATGAACATGTCCCTTGTTTAAGAAACAGATTGGGTTTATTTATATTTGTGAAGAAAAAAAGATACCCTTCCTCCCACCCCTAATCCTAACCCTAACCCTAAAACGGATTGAAATGCAATAGATCGATACTAGGGTCATAATTATGGGTGACAATTTCATATGACACCGCTAGAAAAAACTGCCGTTCAAACCGAAAAGATCCAAAAATAATGCCCCCACAATCAGATCAGATAATCCGATTCATTCCTTTTCAAAATGGTTGAGAGCAATTTAAGATTTGGCTGCTATTTCTAGCAAAACGGGATCGTCGTTGGCTTGCGTGACATTGTATAGAAGTGACTGGCGTGGTTGGATATATTGTGCCATGCGATATGATTTGCTTCTAAACCAAGTTGTCCAAGACGTTCCAGCCAGGACCATCCTGCCAAAAAGGCCTACATTAGCCAAAATATTCTTTCATTTGTAGGCTTGGTTGTGTGGTTAAGGAGCTCGTTTTGCAACTGCCTGGTATCGGGTTCAGTCCCACTGCATGGCACCTTGGGCAAGTGTCTTCTGCTATAACTCCTGGCCGAACAATCCCTTGTAAGGGAATTTAGAAGGCAGAAACTGTGTGGAAGCCTGTCGTATTCTTCTCTCTCTCTCTCTCTCTCATATGTGTGCTTTTGTCCCCCACCACTACCTCTTGATAACTGGTGTTGGTTTGATTACGTCCTCATAACTTGGCCGTTCGGCAGAAAAGATCAAAAGAATAAGTATTAGACTATCAAATAAAAAAAAAACAAATAAAATAAATGAGAGAGAGAGGGAATGTCTTGGACTCGACTTCTTCGATTAAAACCCTTCAGTGCCGTGCCCCAGCTTGGTCGCAGTCCAATAACTGAAACAAGCAAAAAATAAAAATGGTTAGCTCGAGAGAGAGAGGGGGGGGAGGTTGAGGTTGGGATTTGGCTATTATTTTTAGCAGCTCAAGTGATCACATAGAGGCTCTCTCTCTCCCCCCGTGTTGGCTGGAGTCGTCCACTGGTGTTTTCTGTTGCTGCTGGTTGTTGTGTGTTTGTGTTGCTTGGCAACAGTTGCCCTCGGTTACCAGTGCGTGTGTTTTTATTTATTTGTTTACTTATTATATAAACAAAACAAAACAAAGAAGAAAAAAATTAGCAAACGGACAAACAAACAAACAAACACTAACCAGGTTTTGATCTGATCGGTTGTTACTGATTAGCGAGCTTTTAAAACACAACAGGACCAACACAATAGGAACGGCGGTTCTGAATAAAAATCTCCTTCCACGAAAACAGAACGAAAACAGGCTGACAAGTCAAAAGGACAGACGGGAGAGAAGAACAAAGGAAGACGAGGAAGGAGGGGAGAGAAAGAAGAACAAAGCAAGACGAGGAAGGAGGGGAGAGAAGACGTCGGAAGAAGAAGAAGAGGAAGAAGTAGTAAGGAGCGAGAAGTAGGTGAAGAAGAAGAAGAAGAAGAAGAAGAAGAAGAAGATCTAGATACAAAGCGGGCCACTGTATTTCTGGTGCCAACTTTGCTAATAGCTGGACATCAAGTAAACAGCCGTTGGCAGACAACTGTAGCTTATTAAAGTTTAAACAAGCCAGCTTTTTTAAGACAGTACCCCCCACAAGCAACCAGTTGCAGCTTGATTAAACCTTCCGACTTTCAAACACACCATTGGTCGTCATTAACGTAATAACCATCAACGTTAAACATACCAACTTACTGTGTAGTACTGTAGTATTTTATTTACGGTTTATGGGACAGAGCGAAGGTGTTGTTGTTGAGCTGTTGAAGGTGGTGCTATTAAAATTTAAACATTTGTTTTATACAGAGCAGTCGACATTTTATTACGACTATATACAAACGGTGTGTATGTATATACTCTTTTAATTGTTTCAGTCATTTGACTGCGGCCATGCTGGAGCACCGCCTTTAGTCGAGCAACTCGACCCCGGGACTTATTCTTTTGTAAGCCCAGTACTTATTCTATCGGTCTCTTTTTGCCGAACCGCTAGGTAACGGGGGACATAAACACACCAGCATCGGTTGTCAAGCAATGCTAGGGGGACAAACACAAACACACACACACACACCACACATATATATATATATATATATACATATATACGACGGGCTTCTTTTCAGTTTCCGTCTACCAAATCCACTCACAAGGCTTTGGTCGGCCATGTATGTATATGCACCAACTTCCTAAACAAACGTATATAGACCAACTATAAACACACCCCTATATACACACTCCTATATATACAGTCCTATATACACAGTCCTATATACACACCCCTATATACACACACGTATATACAACACACAGATACCTTTTTGCCGAACCGCTAAGTAACGGGGGACATAACACACCAGCATCGGTTGTCAAGCAATGCTAGGGGGACAAACACAGACACACACACACACACACACACACACACACACACACACACATATATATATATAATATATATATACATATATACGACGGGCTTCTTTTCAGTTTCCGTCTACCAAATCCACTCACAAGGCTTTGGTCGGCCATGTATGTATATGCACCAACTTCCTAAACAAACGTATATAGACCAACTATAAACACACCCCTATATACACACTCCTATATATACAGTCCTATATACACAGTCCTATATACACACCCCTATATACACACACGTATATACAACACACAGATACCTTTTTGCCGAACCGCTAAGTAACGGGGACATAAACACACCAGCATCGGTTGTCAAGCAATGCTAGGGGGACAAACACAGACACACACACACACACACACACACACACACACACACACACACATATATATATATATATATATATATATACATATATACGACGGGCTTCCTTCAGTTTCCGTCTACCAAATCCACTCACAAGGCTTTGGTCAGCTCGAGGCTATAGTACAAGACACTTGCCCAAGATGCCACGCAGTGGGACTGAACCCGGAACCATGTGGTTGGTAAACAAGCAACTTACCACACAGCCACTCCTGATATATAATATATATATAGGTCTCTCTCTTTTTCTGTATATGTCATGGGCCAACAGGTTTTTGGGGTCTCACTATACACCATAAAGTTAAACCCTTTATGGACAGGAAACCTATACAGGCGCAGGAGTGGCTGTGTGGTAAGAAGCTTACTTCCCAACCACATGGTTCTGGGTTCAGTCCCACTGCGTGGCACCTCGGACAAGTGTCTTCTACTATGGATGTATTTGTTATTTGTGTCTGTGTTTGTCCCCACTCTTCCCACAACCGCTGTTGGTGTATTTACGTCCCTATTGCTTAGCGGTTCGGCACAAACGACCGATAGAATAAGTTATAGGCTAGCAAAGAATAAGTACTGGTGTTGATTTGTTTGACTAATAGTGGTGCTCCAGCATGGCTGCAGCCAAATGACTATAACAAGTAAAAGGATAAAAGAAAGAATATATATATACACTACTCATATATATGAGTATATATATCTGTGTGTGTGTATGTATATAAGGTATAAATATGTATATTACATATATACACATATACACACACACACATACGTGCACATATAAGTACTGGTGTTGATTTGTTTGACTAATAGTGGTGCTCCAGCATGGCTGCAGCCAAATGACTATAACAAGTAAAAGGATAAAAGAAAGAATATATATATACACTACTCATATATATGAGTATATATATCTGTGTGTGTGTATGTATATAAGGTATAAATATGTATATTACATATATACACATATACACACACACACATACGTGCACATATACATGCATACATATGTGTGTGTGATTAAGAAGTTTCACTTTAGAACCAGGTGAATTCAGGTTCAATCCCTCTTTGCAGTACTTTAGGCAAGTGTTTTCTGCTATAGTTCCAGGCTAAACGGAGCCTTTCTTTGTATGTATGTGACTTTGCTGACGACTCTCATTTACACTCTTTTTTACAATCTCTTGAACAAGCCTCAAATTGTGTAGGTCTTTACCTCAATGAGTCCAAGACTGAATATGTAAACAAGTGCCTGTCCAACAGTGATTTCATCATCCATACTCTCAACAATACGCTCTTAAATATGGTTTCTGATTACAAATATCTTGGGTCATACATATCATCATCTGAAAAGGATTTTCTAACTAGAAAGGGTATGGCCTGGTCAGCCTGTAATGATATGCATAAGATCTGGTCATCAAATCTAAGTAGAGACTTCAAACTTGAAATCTTCAAAGCCACAGTCGAACCAATTCTACTATATGGCTCAGAAACCTGGACATTATCAAAGAAGCTTGAGAGGCAGTTGGATGGAACCTACACTCGCCCCCTTATGAGAGCTCAAAATCTCTCGTGGAAGCATCATCCAACCAAAGTACAAATATATGGGAAATTACCACCTGTATCATCTCTTGTGAAAGGTAGGAGAGTCCAGTTTGCTGGACATTGTTGTAGAGCTGAAAACGAGGTAATTTCTACTCTCCTCCTCTGGAAGCCATCTGCTCGCAATACCAGAGGGTGCACACTCTCCTACCCTGATATAATCTCCAGGGATACAGGCATCCAGCAACAGGACCTCCGTAATGCTATGAGTTCTGACGTAACATAGTAAATTCCATTGTCTCGACCACGGTCAAACAATGATGATGATGTGTGTGTGTGTATGTATGTATGTATATATGCATGCATGCATGCATCTATCTATCTACCTACCTACCTGCCCACCCACCCATTACCTACCTACCACCCACTTGGAAAACGGAAGGGTTAGCAACAGGAATAGCATCCAGATGTAAAACAATACCTAAATGATATACTGACCTAACCCATGCCAACATGAAGAAATAGACATAAAATAATGACAAAACAAAATTTCACAGTCCATACAAAAAATAAAATACACCAAGGGGAAATAACTCAAGTGGGTCAATGGATTTAGGTAAATAATTCCAGTGGATACATTAAAATTTATTGCATAGGGGAAGAAAACAAAAATCTAGTGGTAATTGTTTGCTTCTCTCAAAGAGAATATTCAAGTAATTGACACTGGTCAAGGAATTAAGAAATTAATTTCACACAATTAATTAAAAGGGTAGGAATTTCAGTTAATTGGGGGTTCATTATTAGCTGTCTTTCAGTACCATGGTCTTTAATTTCAGTGAGAGATGCAAGACCCCCTGTTGCTCTGTTCCCTTCTTTCATTTGCCACCCTTTTCTAATGAACCATCTTCCTCTCTGTCTGAACACGCGTGATCACGCGATCATGATTTTGGTGCCCCGACTGGGTGCGGTGCTTTCTGTTCTTAAGCAAATTATGTAATTCAATATTAATTTGTGATCACTCCAACATCCAACGCGTGGCACGCCTAGGTACCTAATGTCGATGTAACGGAGGAAGTGAGCTTATGTGCGACACAAACACTTGATCACTATAAACAAATCATCTGTGTGGTTGTTCGGCAAGAAATAGCAGAATCTTCATCTGTTGTTTAACTAAGGGGGAAAATCCATTATATATATATACATATTTATATATACATATACATATATATATAATATATATATATATATATATATATATATACATATATATATATATATTATATATATATACATATACATATATATATATATACATATATACATACATATATATATATATACATATATACATACATATATATATATATATATACATATATATATATATATATACATATATATATACACACACACACACCACACACACACACACGTATATATATATATATATATAATATATATATATATATATAGTGTGTGTGTGTATTTTATTCTTTTACTTGTTTCAGTCATTTGACTGCGGCCATGCTGGAGCACTGCCTTTAGTTGAACAAATCGACCCTAGGACTTATTCTTTGTAAGCCTAGTACTTATTCTATCGGTCTCTTTTGCCGAACCGCTGAGTTACAAGGATATAGACACGCCACAATCGGTTTTCAAGCTATGGTGAGGATCAAACATAGACATATAAACACACACACACACACACACACATATGTACACACAATGTGAAAAATAATGAGAAAGGATGAAAATACATTAAATTTTGTGCAGGTATGCCTTATAAGGGTAAGTGTGGCTATGTGACAACCTGTTCCCAGGTTCAAGGCACCTTGGATAAGTATCTTCTGCTATAGTTCCGGGCTAACCAAAGCCTAGAGAGTGGGAAGTGGATCTGATAGACAGCAGTTCTTGAGATATCTTGTCCATGGACAAACAAATAAACGCAACTGAAAACAATACCTCTGCCTTAGCCACTACACACATTTTTTCTCTCCTTGTTTTTTCTGTGTACCTTTCTGTAGAAGAGCGTAGGCTCGAAACGTAAAAAGACTTTTTCTATTCCTGAGCACTATACTAATACATCTGTTTGTTTTGTACACCACCTGCCTTCGTCTTTTGTTTTTTTCGTAAACTCTCCCTATATATATATATATATATATATTATATATGTGTTTGTGTGTGTGTGTGTGTGTGTGTGTGTGTGTGGATCGAAACAGTTTGATTCAAATTCATTGGTACTTTTCAGTTTCAGGCATGATGCTAGTCATCAGCCATTTTGAATCTGAATGACAGAAGTTGATTGTTATTACCATAAGGTGGACTGCGATTGATCGAGGAAGGTCATGTGGTGTCATGGTTTGGTGTTGGTATATGGGTAACATGAAAAATACTGCATGGTGAACAGGAAATTGACTGCATGGAGGACAGGAAATAGACCATGGGGGTGGTTAGAAGTCGTTCATGTTGTTGGTGGGGAAGTAGAAAGGGGCTGTATGTGCAGGTATATAGATGTATGTGTGGGTATGTAGATGCGCTCATATGGTTTTGCATGCATGTGTATATTGATGCAAACATGTGCATTTGTACATGGGCATGCACACACACACATACACACCTGGATGAACACACGTGTGCACATAAGCATATGCACACATACACACACCTGGATGAACACACATGTGCACATAAGCATATGCACACATACACACACCTGGATGAACACACATGTGCACATAAGCATATGCACACATACACACACCTGGATGAACACACATGTGCACATAAGCATATGCACACATACACACACCTGGATGAACACACGTGTGCACATAAGCATATGCACACATACACACACCTGGATGAACACACATGTGCACATATGCATATGCACACATACACACACACACGTACATACACAAACACATGCATATTCATTCATGTATATATGTATATG